>NW_026129438.1:16113-49495 GCF_022985175.1 Labeo rohita | reverse complement strand
AACAGTTCTTCCAAAGGTACTCTGAGGCAAGCCAATTCATTTGGTGGCCATCTTTGAAACGCCTCTCAGGCTGCTATTTCAATCATGCAAGTGCAGCTCCAATCTCTCTGAATGAGGAAACATCAAATTTTTGAATGAAATCTGACAACAACTGCATCATAAATTTTGTTTCTTATGCTCAAGTAGCTTTTAAAAAAGCTTAATTTTGCACTAGACCAGCTATTGTTTATAGTTCTAAGCATGTGTCTCAAAATGTTGATTGTTTTGGCAGTGCCATGATTGGCTCTTTTATGTAGAAGGCAGGACTATTCTGCCATATTGGAAGTTGCACTTTCTCTCATTCATAATTTATAGGAGTGCTTTAGATATACATCTTTGTTTATCTAAAGTCTTTGGTTATTCCTTCCTAAATTAACCATTTTTCTTTTCCTCAGATGGCCCCAAAAACATGTCAACTTTAGCGATTCCCTCCAGCTCTGTGTTGGAGGGCAGTTCAGTGACTCTGATCTGCAGCAGTGATGCAAATCCAGCAGTGTTGAACTACACCTGGTCCAGAGAGAGTGAAGGACAGTTGAAGCAGCTGCAGACTGGAGACACTCTTACCTTCAATAGGACCGACCTGAAACACAGAGGCTGGTACCACTGTACAGTTCAGAACAAACATGGCAGCCAGAACTCATCAGTGATGCTGGACATTCAGTGTGAGTAATACGTAACAGCTATTAGCACTCATTAGCACCTTTAATTTAGTAAAATTATGAAATGAACAGTTATGATGCCGTTATTGTGTTTTGACGCAATAATAGCTACTATAAAAAAAAAGTTTATTCTTATTAAATTCAATCCCAAATAATAATTAAAAAGCCTCTAATTTGTTCCGTTAACCTTACCACATTACTGTTTATTTCAGTTTTATTTAAATGTGGGACACAGTTAGAGCTTTAAGTTCACAAACTCAAGATTCATACTGATTTGTGCTTCAGTCTGTTTCTGTTGAGTTCCAAACATTGTAGCTTGAGACCTTCAGACAAGTATGTCTGGATTCTAGTCAGTAAGTGTTATGACTGTTGATGCAGCACTGTAGCTTATTTAGCCACAATTCACACATGCGTTTGTGACACTGTTTTTGCTGCATTTTTACATCATGCTGATCTAACTAGTGTGAAGAGGACAGAGCCAGTGGAAAAACAGAGATCACAAGTGTTAAAGTTAACAATGTCAGTCCACTTCCAAAACAAATTATATTTACATATAATGTACTCACCCCTTTGTCATCCAAGATGTTCATGTCTTTTTTTCTTCATTTGTAAAGAAATAGTTTTTTGAGGAAAACATTTCAGCATTCAGCAGACTGATATGGTGCCCCAATTTTAAACTTCCAAAAGGCAGTTTAAATGCAGCTTCAAACGATCCCAAATGCGGTGGAAACAAGCAAAACGACCAGTTATTTTCATTAAAAAAATACAGTTTAAATACTTTCTATTCTCAAATGCTCATCTTGTCTTGCCTTCACTGTAAAAAATAAAAAGTTGAGTTAACTTAAAAAAATTAAGTTAATCTGCTGCACAGCAATTTTGAGTTTACTCAACTTTAAAGGAGGGAAGTTGTGCCAACTCATATATAAAAGTTCAGTGAACTTCAGTGAAGTTGAGTGAACTACCAGTCAGAGTTGGCACAACTTACTTCTTGAAGTTCAGTAAACTCAAAAATGCTTTGCAGCAGATTAACTTA
Organism: Labeo rohita; assembly: GCF_022985175.1. Taxonomy (NCBI): domain Eukaryota; kingdom Metazoa; phylum Chordata; class Actinopteri; order Cypriniformes; family Cyprinidae; genus Labeo; species Labeo rohita. The sequence goes on along the minus strand of NW_026129438.1, from coordinate 47,764 downwards.
AATTGTTAAGTTGACTCAACTTAAAATATTAAGGTAACCAGCTGCAAAGCTTTTTGAGTTTACTGAACTTCAAGAACTAAGTTGTGCCAGTAATTTTTTGCTTGAAGTTCAGTAACCTCAAAAAAGCTTTGCAGCCGGTTGCTTTAGTATTTTAAGCCAACTCAACTGCATTTTTTACTATTTAAATGTATAACTTTAAATCTTACATCCAGACTCTAAGCCACATTGTATGCTCCTCCACATCCTTTAAGAATACAAATGCATGCAGTATGAACAATACTGTAAATATAACACAAACAAGATTTTGTCATCATTACAGAAAGTATTTATTGGCATTCTGCAAAATGAACACAATTTAGCTTTTCTCCACTCAAACTATGATGTAACTAGGATGTGACTATTTACAATAAAAACACTCTTAAACAAAAAACACACACTTAAAAATTATTTAAGTGCCAGAAAAATGTAACATTAAAAATATTAAAATTCTGCAGCCTTAAGTAAAGTTTTAAATCAAAAGTCACAAAAAAAAAAACTTTTATATAATTTAAAGGAAGCTAAACTTTACCGTCATTTTAAACGTTCATCTTGCTCCATCTATTATTTTGGCGCATCCATAATGCAACAAACACACTGGATCAAGAAGCAAAATATTTCAACTATTAACACAACACTTAAAGGAATAATTCAACCAAAATTATTCTGAAAATGTATCATTTACTCACTCCCATGTTGTTCTAAACCGTTGTTCACACTCAACACAAATTAAAATATTTTAATGAAATTTGAGAGACTTCTGTATTGAAAGGCTGTTCACCCAAAACTTCAAAGCGTTCATAAAGAGATCATAAATAATTAAATAAATATATAAGTTAATATGAATTGAGCAGTTTAAGTCTCCTGAAGAGACGCAATTGTAGGGATGCATGAAATAGGATTTAGAAAATTAGTACATTTGAAAATAGTTTATTTTCATTAATATTAGTATATTTATACCTTTGATACTAGTTTTACTTATAAATATTATTTACATATATTATCTATTAACATTTTTGTTTTTCCTATAATGTATTTTAACCTGTATTAGGGTTTTACACACTCACACAAAAACTAAACAAAACAGCATGTAGTTTCAGTTAGGTACTTTTATTTTTTTAATTGACATGAACTTGAAGCAAAAATGAAAATGCTCTAAAAACAGTTATTGGCTAAATACAAATAATAAATGACAGTTGACAATGAACATGAAAAAAATACATTAGAAAGTAAAAATAGAAATAGAAAATAAATGACAAAATTTCCAGGAATAATGTATCTTCAGGATCCTCTGTGATGCCTTTAAGCCCATCAATGTGGTGTGATTGAGTGGCAGTTTCTCTGCAGATGATGAGGTTGTGAATATGATGCATCTGAAATACACAGTTGAGTTTACAGTTAAAGAGTGTCCATGTGTTTATGTAAAAACAATTATGCTTATGAAGGCCATAAGCAAAAATTGACATATAAGCAGTATGCCCTTCAAAATATTAAAAAAAAGAAAAAGTGATTTAAAGTGGGATCTTAGGATAGTTTTATATAGCTTTAACACTTAAGCATAGACTTAAGTAATAATTTTAAGAAAAATCTAACAATGAATAAACTCATTACCTCTATTACTTAGTGGAGAAGAGAGTATCCTTAACCGAACAGAGCTGGTCACACAAAAAAGAACCTAAAAAAAAGAAAAAGACATTATTGGCAATGGGAAACAAGTTACAATATGAAAGTTAAAATTTTATAGACATTGTAAGAAAGAACTTCACCTGTTGAAACTGTGTTGATAGTCTGTGTAGCTGGATAGTTGATGTCCAGAAAATGAGTAATGAGGTGTTTTGACAGTTACAATTTTTTTTTTTTTTTTTTTTTTTTTTTTTTTTGTAAAAAGCCAGGAATAAAAAAAAAAAAATACCTAAACTCGGTTCTAAATAGACCTTTAAAGAACCATCTTTTTAGAGTGTACTTATAATGCAGTGCTAATTGACATAGCTTTTAAGCTATCACTGTATAGAAAACTAAAATATAATACAATTTCTGTTTTTTTTTTTTTTTAATACGTTATATAAGGCTCAAACTCACAGCACTTGCAGAGATGGAGCAGCATTTAGTGTGAAATGCGTGATGTGTAATGTGATCACGTCTCTTCAGAAGACTTTGTTTAAACCATTCGATTCTTATGTATTTGTTTTACAATCTCTTTATGAACATTTTGAAGCATCAGAATTTTAGGTGCATAGTTTTTCAGTGAATGGACAGAAATATCTCAGGTTTCATTAAAAATATCTTCATTTGTGTATTAAAGATGAACAAATGTCTTATGGGTTTGGATCGACATGGCTGTGAGTAAATGATGACAGAATTTTCATTTTTTTGGATGCTCTAAATTAAGCCAAAGAGGACAGCAACAGCAGTGGTAAGGCCATGTATATATTCCAACACAATCTGCGTCTCTAGTACTACATCCTAGGCACCTTTAGGTTTGAGTGGATGACAACATCATCTTCCAGTAATAGTTAAGATGCTCATCTTCATACCTTTGGTGTGGACATCCTCTGGCTTTGTGTCCTGCAGTAAAAAAAAAAAAAAATAAATAAAAAAATTATATTTCCTACTAAATATTGACATTAAATGTTTAAAACATAACAAAAATAATAATAATAAAATTCTGGATAAGGACTAGTTTTTACCAGTACAGAAATAAGTCAGAAATAATACAAAAAATACATGTATAAAAAAATACTGCATATCTTCACTGTATGGAAAAAACTGACTCTTATTGAAGCTGCTAAATTTGTTCAGTCAAGAGGAGTGAGTGTTGTTTTAGCTTTTTATTTTTTTATTTTTTTATTTTTTTGTAACATTAACGGAACAAATATCAGCAGGTTTATGAGGCTAACGTTAATGCACGGATCAAATTTACTGACACACAGGCGATTTTATCTCAGACGCTGACTCTCATTTCAGACTTACAAGTGATTGTTTATGTAAATAATCACATTTTGACATAACTTTATGTGTATTTGACAATTTAAGCGAACTAAGCTGCTACAGAGAGATGAATCTGTGATCGCATATTTTCTGCAGGCTTCCGTTGTGTCAATAAACACGTTTGTCATCTTACACGTCTTGCACTTTCACATATATGCACCAGTATCGCGGATTCACAAAAAAAAAATAAAAAAAACAACAACAACTGTGTGCCAGATAAACTAGTAAGTTATATCGCCTAGCACAACGAAATACAACACATAATTAACCTCTATCTGGTTAATTATATATTCGTTTAATCGACATTTGAACTGTATCTATAAAAATATATCTGTATACATACCTTGCAAATGCTAACGTTAGCTGATCGTGCTTGGAAAAACAAAGCTAGCTAACTAGTTAGCCGCCAGACTTCATTCAACAATGTTTATTCTTTCTTTAAAGAACATTTACAAACCTAACTGTGTAGTTTATTTGGCTTACTTTCTATATTAAATCTGGGCAGAAAGAACACCTTAAAAGAAGACATCCACTCCCTTTGCCATCGTTGTTTATGTTTGAAGCAGTAAACTCCGTGTATAGTTCAGCGACGGCACTTTGCGCATGCGCAATAATGTCAAGTTGACCGCTCAAATGAAGAAATAAAAATACTGAGTTTGCTCATCTTTCTTATTTGTGTTCATTGTTCAAAAATCATTTCAAAATAATCCTACATCGCTGCAGAAGTACCGACACAGTCTATGCAAAGTGAACATGCAAAGAAGATCAAACACCCTTAACAAAAAAGGTAAAACAGCTGTATAGGATGATTTTGAAGTTGAGGGAGAACACAAGATGGGATATAGGGACATACCCTAACTGTCATGAACCGGAAAAAAACATTTACAACCGCATTTGGGATTTGTTTGAAGCCGCATTTAAACTGCATTTTGGAAGTTCAAAATCGGGACACCATATCAGTCCATTATATGGAGAAAAATGCTGAAATGTTTTCCTCCAAAAACATAATTTCTTTACGACTGAAGACAGACAGACATGAACATCTTGGATGACAAGAGGGTGAGTACATTATGTGAATCTTTGTTTTGGAAGTGGACTTCTCCTTTAAAGTCCGTTGGGTCCAAAAGCAACATTTATCATTGACAGGAGCAGAATGATTACAGTTATTGTTTTTCTCATTTTAATACTTTCAGATGCCCCTAAAATCTCTTCGTCCTCCAGCTGTTACAGAACTGATGTACCTGTGTGTTTCTGTGAGGCTGATGGGAATCCCTCTCCTGAACTGGAGTGGCATCTGTCTGGACGTCCTGTCACTAACTCTTCAAACACGTTCATCAGTGAAGAGCGATTGAGCAGCACAGGCTTGAGGAGCTCCATCACTCTACATCAGTCACTCACAAACACATCCACTCTGCAGTGTGTCAGCAAAAACACTCATGGAACTGCAAGAAAACAACTTCAGCTGCCTCTCTCTCATCTGCAGTTTGCAGGTGAATCATGACAACATTGTGTCATTATGTCAGGAACTATATATTCTAATGAAATGATATCCGTCAAAGAATTAGCTAAAATAATGTTTTATGCTAAAACCTTAATATATTTATTATGTTGAAACTGTTTTATACAATACATAAGGAACCTAAGACTGCTGTATTGTGAAAATATACATAAATCTGTCAGCCCTGTCTGTGAAACTGGGCCTCAGTTAACTAATTTGATATAAGAGCTTTTTATGTGATATTTTATGTTATCACAATAGATTGTTATTTCTTTTAAACTCATTAAAGGAGTAGTTCACTTCCAGAACAAAAATTTACAGACAATGTACTCACCCCCTTGTCATCCAAGATGTTCATGTCTTTCTTTCTTCAGTCGTAAAGAAATTATGTTTTTTGAGGAAAACATTTCAGAAATTATCTTCATATAATGGACTTCAATGGTGCCTGCGAGTTTGAACGTCCAAAATGTAGTTTAAATGCAGCTTCAAAGGACTCTAAACGATCCCAGCCGAGGAAAAAGGGTCTTATCTAGCGAAACAACCGGTAATTTTCTACAAAAATAAAAAATGTATGTACTTTTTAACCTCGAATGCTCATCTTGTCTAGCTCTGCCATGTGCATGCGTACTCTGTGTAATCCGGGTCAATACAGTTAGAATATGTCGAAAAACTCCCATCTCATTTTCTCCTCCAATTTCAAAATCATCCTACACCACTGTAGAAGTACCGACCCAGTGTTTACAAAGTAAACATGCAAAGAAGGTCAAACACCCTTTACAAAAAAAGGTAAAACTGTGCTGTAGGAGTGATTTTGAAGTTGGAGGAGAAAATGAGATGGGAGTTTTTTTTATGACTGAAGAAAGAAAGGCATGAACATCTTGGATGACAACGGGGTGAGTACATTAGCTGTAAATTTTTGTTCCGGAAGTGAACTGCTCCTTTAATGTAATGCTTTGTTTATATTGTCATCAGATGCGTCCATATTTTTATACATGAAATGGAATAAAACATTGGTGCCATAAAGACGCATGTGACTTGGTGAAATGTCACTTACGCCCTTCTGATTCTCACCCCTCGATACTCTCAAGTGGCCCATGTTTGAAGACTTTTGGACACTTGAGTCACTTAATGTCTGAATATTATTGCATTAAATAACAAAATACCAAACCACATGGCACTGTATATGTAATGGCACTTATTCAAACAGTTTTTCCAAAGGTACTCTTGAGGCAAGCCAATTGATATGGCGGCCATCTGGATTCTAGTCAGTAAGACTGTAGTGTTTTGCAAATGCACTCTTCTGACTGTTGATGCATCAGCAATGTAGCTTATTAAGCCACATTGGTTTGTGACAGTGTTTTTTGCAGCGTGCTAGACTAAGAGTGTGGGGAGGTCAGAGCCATTGGAAAAACAGAGGTCACAAGTGCTAAAATTAACGATGACAGTTAAAGGGGTTGAACTGCCTTTGTTTTTTTTATTTTGTGCTGTTCTCTGGTGTCCACTTACAATGTTACAGGCTATTTTCTGTACTGCTTTTATTCCCCCTCAGCACAACACTCTGTTTTGAATAGGCGTGGTGGATTGTAGACTCAGAAGTAAATGTCCACTCCTATGGTTGGCTAACAGTGTACATTCATTCCTCATAGATGGACGCTGCTGTGATTTAGGTTTAAAACACATAATTAACTCAGTATATATCAAATATATATCATCTGTAAGAAGAGATCAACCAATAGTGACCACGTAATGAAAACAGTTACTCACACTTTTGCAACATCACTGTTGGATCCAATATAGGCGTCTTTTAGTTTTAATCTTTTGGACTTCCTGCATCAAATTGTGTCACTCCGGTTACTATATAACCTTGGTTCCCTGAGATAAGGGAACAAGCACCGCTTCGCTGACGCTATGGGTGATTGTAAACAGATCTGCCGTAAAATGAAGTAAACAAAGGACTGAGTTCTTACTGACACGGACTGGAACGTCATTAAATATAAATTTCATCCACTGTTTCCTAATGTTGGGATCAGAAGGAAGACAATGCAAAGAGCATCCTGTTGTTTTCAGAGCCATCTTTATTGTTTGGTTTCTGCGTAAACCTGCATCTTTGCCTCTTTGGTAAACACTACATGTGTGAATCAGTGAGTGGGGCTAAACAGGGAGCAATGTCGATCTTTTTCTGTTGAGACAGTGCTTGTCTACCTATTACATCATAGAGTGGAACATTCAAAAAGCTGTCGTTTTCGCAGACTTTCTTCAATATAAGTCAACTGTCAAAAGCTCAAGGGAATCTTGGGTTCTCAGTTTATGACCCTTTCAAAGTCAATAGGGTCCAAAACAACACTCAAAAGAACAACATGTACACAGTTTGGATCATCATGAGAGTCAGTAAATGATGGCAGAATTCTCTCTCTCATTATACAATGGCCCCAAAACATATTTGAACATGTTTGGACTCTTCAGCCACACAACATGTCTGAGTATTTTCACATTAAATAACAAAATATTAAACCACATGACATCTTTAAAATAAATGCCTCTTGTTTTGCTATTTTGTTACCTAATGCAAATGTATTTATATGTTTAGTGCTGTTTATGTCCAAATAATTGGCCACTGTATGCAGTATGTAACCTTCCCCAGTTGCCCCTAAAAACACTTCAGCTTCAGCAATTTCCTGGGCAGTTCAGTGACGCAAAGCGGTGCAGTGATGCAAATCCAGCAGTGCTGAACTGTAACATTTATCATTGAAAGTAGCAGAATCATTACAGTTTTTGTTTTTCTCATTTTAATACTTTCAGATGCCCCTAAAATCTCTCCATCCTCCAGCTGTACCAGAACTGATGTAACTGTGTGTTTCTGTGAGGTTGATGGGAATCCCTCTCCTGAACTGGAGTGGCATCTGTCTGGACGTCCTGTCACTAACTCTTCAAACACGTTCATCAGTGAAGAGCGATTGAGCAGCACAGGCTTGAGGAGCTTCATCACTCTACATCAGTCTCTCACACACACATCCGCTCTGCAGTGTGTCAGCAACAACACTCATGGCACTGCAAGAAAACAACTTCAACTGCCTCTCTGTCATCTGCAGTTTGCAGGTAAATCATTACAGGCACATCACAACATTGTGTCATCACGTCAGGAACTATTCTAGTGAAATGATGTTCGTCAAAGAATTAGTTTGCTAAAATAATGTTTCATGTGAATTCCTTAATATTTTTATTATGTATTAAGTTTTTCTGAATTGTAAAGCTGTCAAACTGTACAACACCTGTAATTTCCTCCAAAATTCACAGCAAGAAAAAATCTTCAACTCCCATTTTACTACAAAGTCAAGATACTGCGTTCCATGTAAATACTACTTTGACAGTATTGGGACTCTTACTTTTCTCTGTTTCTGCTGTGTCCTATATTTTTCTGTTTCATGTGCATATTGTGTGTTTTTAGATTGTCAACAGTCTACAGTTTTACTCTTGATCATATTAACACTGATTCTGGTTCTGTACGCTCTGACTGTTGGACTTGGACTCTACAAAATGAGACAGTAAGTCATTCAGACAGTAACAACACATTTCTCAAACAAGAGATAAATGTACTGATGTGCTGAGCTTGAACTTTTTTTAATAACTAATTTATGATTTTTCAGATTGTCCACCAAGCTGAAGGTGAGTCTTCTTAGATAATAGTAGATATAGTAAGTCACCATGATGATGATGATGGTGTTGAAGAGTGTTTTTGTTTTCAGGCTCAGAATGAGGCAGCTGGCACATATGCTTCCCTTCATCTCTCTGCTCCACCCTCTGAATATGACACTCTGAACATTAAGAGAGGTGACACACAATAAACAACAAATAGACATTTTATCTCCTCCTTTGTCATCCTTAGTCAGCTGTGATTTCTGGATTTTTATATACTGCATATATTTCCACATAAAAGACTTGACATGAGATTTTATCTCTTAAGAGTTTTCATTTGTATTCATAATCTAACAGAAAACAACTAACTGCACATGGATTCTTACGTTTTCAAGCCTGATGCATTACAAAACATTTTATGTGCACATTTGTTTGTTATCATTTCTGTGTCATTTTATGTACTGTTTCTGGCAATATATTTTCAGGTAAGCCTATTATTTGTTATACAATGTCTTTTGGACTTTTAGGAGCTTGATAGTGTTGATTGTGTAAAAAAGAAGTAAGAGAATTGGAATGACCTGTCATGTGGTGCCCCCTATCTACAGTGCCCTTCAAGGGTGCACAGTGCCATTAGAAATCATCCATAGTCCAACAGGAACTTTTCTGTATTTGTATCACCCACCTGTCTGTGTTTACACATTCCAGGCTGTTGGTCTGTGAATTAATGGTGGAGATTGTCAGTGACTCTTTCTGCAGGCTTATATGGATACGCTAGTCTGGACTGACTAATGACTGTCATTATGAATGAGTCATGAAATCATTCACTCAACCAGTTCATTCAAAAACATAGATTCATTCCAGAGTGACAAAACTTGTGGTGGGGCAGAAATAGACGTACTGTAACAGAAGTACTGAATAGAATAGAAGTACTGTGACTAGCCATATTGTGTCTGAATTATAAGGTATAAATACTTACTAAACACCATGATTACCTTTAGAACAACAACATTCTTTAATTTCCTCCACAGCACAACAGTGATCACATTAGAGAGCAGGATCTAAGGCAGTGTGAAGCTCGAGGAAATACATCAATAGCTCTTTGCAAAAGCTGATATATACACACATACACACAGGTTCAAAAACTAATCTCTAGAACATGTTGTAGGGTACATGCACATAAGGCTAAAAAGATGCGTCTTTAATCTAGATTTAAACAGAGACAGTGTGTCTGAACCCCGAACGTTATCAGGAAGGCTGTTCCAGAGTTTGGGTGCCAAATGTGAAAAAGCTCTACCTCCTTTAGTGGACTTTGCTATCCTAGGTACTACCAACAGTCCAGAGTTTTGCGACCTTAGGGAGCGTGATGGATTGTAGCGTGGTAGAATACTAGTTAGGTACGCAGGAGCTAAACCGTTAAGTGCCTTATAGGTAAGTAGTGCTATTTTTTAGCTGATGCGGAACCTAATAGGTAGCCAGTGCAGAGACTTTAAGATTGGGGTAATATGATCATACTTTCTTGACCTGGTAAGGACTCTAGCAGCTGCATTTTGGACTATCTGTAGCTTGTTTATTGAAGATGCAGGACAACCACCTAGTAGTGCATTACAATAGTCCAGTCTAGAGGTCATGAATGCGTGAACTAGCTTTTCTGCATCAGAAACAGGTAACATGTTTCGCAGCTTGGCAATGTTTCTAAGATGGAAGAATGCTGTTTTTGTAACATGAGAAATATGATTTTCAAAAGACAAGTTGCTGTCTAATATAACACCCAGGCTTTTGACTGTAGTGGAAGTAACAGTACATCCGTCTAGTTGTAAATTGTAAGTCAAAAGATTCTGTGTATTGTTTTTAGGTCCAATAAGTAATATTTCTGTCTTATCTGAATTTAATAGCAGAAAATTGTTGGTCATCCAATCTTTTACATTTTTAACACACTCTGTTAACTTCGATAATTCAGAAGTTTCATCTGGTCTTGTTGAGATATATAGTTGAGTATCATCAGCATAACAATGGAAACTAATCCCGTGTTTTCTAATAATATTACCAAGGGGCAGCAAGTATATTGAAAATAGTAGAGGACCTAGAACAGATCCTTGTGGCACTCCATACTTTACTGGTGATAACTGAGATGACTCCCCATTTAAATAAACAAAGTGGTAGCGATCAGACAGGTAGGATCTAAACCATTTTAAAGCCTGCCCTTGGATACCTGCATAATTTTGTAGTCGATCTATTAGTATGTCATGATCTATAGTGTCGAACGCAGCACTAAGATCAAGTAAAACTAGCAATGAGATGCAGCCTTGGTCTGATGCAAGAAGCAAGTCATTAGTGATTTTAACAAGTGCAGTTTCTGTGCTGTGATGGGGCCTGAAACCTGACTGAAATTCTTCATAAATATCATTTTTTTGCAAGAATGAGCACAGTTGAGCAGATATAACTTTCTCTAAAATTTTAGACATAAATGGAAGATTAGAAATGGGTCTATAATTTGCCAGTTCACTAGGGTCTAGTTGTGGTTTCTTAATAAGAGGCTTAATAACCGCCATGATTGCTCAAAGTTCCTCTTTAGAGGTCAGTTTATAACAGGAATGGTTTAAGTCGTAGTGCTAAATCTTTTTTTATGGGCTACCTAGGTAAATACAAATATAATGTATGTGCATGAATATTTTAGGTTTGAGCCTTTTTATGGAGCTATTTGCTATATAAAAATGTTAGTTTTTACGGTACAGAATGCTGTCTTGGCCTTTTGTCTCGGCCGCGGAAGCATGGCAGCGGGTTTTGTTCTGAATGCACTTCATTCCAAGATATGTTTATTTTGGATTTTTATTCGCTAAATAACTCAGCAACAGAATTATATTAAAGTTAAGATACAAATTATAACAAACGAAAAAGAAGGAATTTTACGAAAAAACAGAACATTTGAAGTGGTCAAAAAATGATATCTGTCCCACTCCCTTTCTTCTGGCCTACTGCCGTCCAATTTTCCACGCCCTCATGACGCTTACAAATTTCTTTCTTAATTAACAAATTGAACTAAATAAAACACAAATAAATAATATTTAAACACAAATAAAATAAAACACTTTCATAAATGGCTACAACATGCTTCTGATTTCCTGTTTCTTTCCTACCCTTCTAGAGATAATCATCCTGAAAGTAAGAGGATTTCCAAAAAGCTTTTGTAAATGCTTGGCCCAGTATGGTGGCTTTTTGATTCTTGATTCTGGTGGCTTTTGGTTCTTTTCTTTTTTTCTTTTTTTTGGGGTGATGTACATGTTTGTTATTTTTACATCTTGCATGATTCTTCTGATCTTTTTTTTTTCTCTGGTTAAATATATTTCATTAAAATAAAAATGAAAACATTACCCAAAGAGCTAATGAACTGTACTGGTGCTTCATCATTTGACCAGCAGAGAGCAGCATTATGAGCACATTATCCACAGAGATGCTGTAGGCTGTTGCTCATGTAACACTAGTTTAATTTTAACTGATTTAGGTTTTTTCCATTTATAATATTGTTTATTATTTACATTATCACCTGACTTTTTTCCCTCTCCCTCATACATCTGTAAAACCTGTGCACTACATCTGAGGTTTTCTGAAGCCAAACTAAAGCTTTGTGTGACAACAGACTTAAATTAGATAAATGTACAAATTTATGCAAGTTGTATAGTTTTTGCAGCAATAGAGTTTATTAATAGAAATTAAATTAAAGTCTTTGTGTGAACAATACATGTTAATGCTGATCCAGGAAGTACTGCTGTGATGTGATGAAAAAAGGGAAGTTATAATAGATCTGATGCAAGTCAGTAGATTATGCTTCAGATTTTGTTTCTGCAGCACAGCTTCACTCCATCTTTAATCAGCAGCAGGTGTAACAGCTGGAAACTTGGGATCTAAACAGGAGTTTCCCACACTTTCTGCTCTCAGGAAGGTCAGATTCAATTTCTTTTACAAATTCCCTCTGTCAGATTTTGATTTCATTTTTGCTGTTTTACATCTATTACATTAATCTAAAATTAATATACTCACTGAACATAAACAGATGCTGTCATATCCAATATATTAAATTACTTTTAAAAAGTATATATTATATGGACAGTGGTAGATGTCTTTAATGATAAGCATTATTACAAATACTGTACATTATTGAAAAAAAAATCACACTAAATTATTTACTATTAATCATTAATTTCTACTTATGCTTATTTTTATACGGATAAAGCAAAGTGACCTTATTGTTTAAATATCTAATTCCAAGTTCATTGCAGTATTTATTCATCTTGATGGCATGTTGTCACTTAAAAAATTGTCTCTTAATCACAGAAAGTATTATAACAGATAATATATAACATAATTTGTGCATAAATGAGATGTATTGGGGGTGGCTCAGTTTACCCAGTATTGCATTTATCTTTTTTCCTTGCAGTTTGTTTTTCGCCTATAGGTTGATGTTCCTTATTGAATGAAAATATGAACATCTGGACAGCAGAGAAAATAATTCTTCTTGGTTTTCTGTTGAAAGGTATATCAATATCAATTTATAAACTAAATAACAAAAATAAAAATAAAATATTCCAGACCTCTTTTCTTGATATTTGTAATAATTTTTAAAATTATTTCTCACATTTCTATGATGTTTGTGTTGTAGGTGTTTGCTGTAGAGATTTCAACATCAGTTTGCCAGAAAATATTGAAGCTCTCAGTGGATCATGTGTGATCATAAACTGCAGGTTTGAAACTGAGGACAAGTATGACAAAGACCTCACTGAGAGTGCAGCTACAGGAGTGTGGCTCAAAGATGGAACACATGCAGAGAACAATCAAGTGTTTAATTCCAGTGATCCTAAACCTAAGGTCAGTGGGAAAATAACTGGAAAACTACACGAGAAGAGCTGCAACACTATCTTTTACAATATTTCTTCAGAATCATGAGTGGTAATCTGGCATGCACCTACACACAAGCCTTCTCCACTATAAATGTCATTGGTGAGTGATTTTAAACTTTTATAACAAACATGTTAAATGAGTGTTTAAAAAGTTGATGTCTTTATCATTTTACTTTCTCTGTTTTAGACTCTTCCCATAAACCCACAGTGCAGCTGTATGTGGAGCAGAAGGAGGTGCAGGATCAGGAGGAGGTGTTGGAGGTGTTGGAGGTGTTGGAGGTGTTGGAGGGGAGCTCTGTGAGTCTGCGCTGCTCTGCTGAGACTCTCTGCTCCTCTCCTCCACCAACTCTCACATGGAGCTCCACTCCCAGAATCCCCCTCAGTGAGAGCAGCAGACTACAGGAGCTCATCTCTGATCTGAACTTCACTGCTACTCACCGAGTCACTTTCACCTGCACTATAACCTACCAGCTACAGGACGAGAACAAAACAGCACAGAACAACATCACATTACATGTTCAGTGTAAGTGATGCTTTGTGATGCTTTTTAGTTTCGACTTGTGAATTATATTATTGTGATTTTAATTGTGAGGCCCTAAATTTGTTTTCCCTTCAGATTCACCTAAAAACACATCAGTGTCTGTGATTCCCTCCAGCTCTGTGTTGGAGGGCAATTCAGTGACTCTGATCTGCAGCAGTGATGCAAATCCAGCAGTGTTGAACTACACCTGGTCCAGAGAGAGTGAAGGACAGTTGGAGCAGCTGCAGACTGGACACACTCTTACCATCAATAGGACCGACCTGAAACACAGAGGCTGGTGCCACTGTACAGCTCAGAACCAACATGGCAGCCAAAACTCATCAGTGATGCTGGACATTCAGTGTGAGTACCTTACATAACCCATTTTACTTGCTCAGGTTCTCACCTTAAATTCAGTTATAAAATGTATAGTTTGGATATACATTCTTCAAACCTTTTTTCATGACAGTGTTTTTTTTTTTTTTTTGCTATTTCAAATCTGTATGAATTTCTTTCTTCTGTAGAACACTAAAGAAGATAAGCCATACAATGAAAGTCAGTGGGTTTTTTTAGGAGAACTGTCTCTTTAAGACTAGAGCAGAAGTATATATCAAGGGGTGAGAACCAGAAGGGCGTAAGTGATATTTTGGGTGAAATATAAGTCAGTTGTCAAAAGATCAAGGGAAATTTGGTTTCTCAGTTCATGACCCTTTCAAAGTCAGTGGGCTCCAAAACAACACTCAAAAGAATAATATGTACACAGTTTGGATCATCATGAGAGTCAGTAAATGATGGTCACTTAATACAGTGGCCCCAAAACATATTTGGACTCTTCAGCCACACAACATGTCTGAATATCACATTAAATAACAAAATATTAAACCACATCACATCTTTAAAATAAATGCCACTTGTTTTGATATTTTGTTAACTAATGCAAATGTATTGTGACGTTTATGTCCAAATAATTGGGCCACTGTATACAGTATGTAACCTTCCCCAGTACTCCAGTTGGCTTTTCTCTATGAATCTTTCATGTTTTCTTCTCAAATGCCCCTAAAAACACTTCAGCTTCAGCAATTTCCTGGGCAGTTCAGTGACTCTGACCTGCAGCAGTGATGCAAATCCAGCAGTGCTGAGCTGTAACATTTATCACTGACAGGAGCAGAATTACAGTTACAGATATTCTGTTTTTCTCATTTTAATACTTTCAGATGCCCCTAAAATCTCTCCATCCTCCAGCTGTACCAGAACTGATGTACCTGTGTGTTTCTGTGAGGTTGATGGGAATCCCTCTCCTGAACTGGAGTGGCATCTGTCTGGACGTCCTGTCACTAACTCTTCAAACACGTTGATCAGTGAAGAGCGATTGAGCAGCACAGGCTTGAGGAGCTCCATCACTCTACATCAGTCTCTCACACACACATCCACTCTGCAGTGTGTCAGCAACAACACTCATGGAACTGCAAGAAAACAACTTCAGCTGCCTCTCTCTCATCTGCAGTTTGCAGGTAAATCATTACAGGCACATCACAACATTGTGTCATCAAGTCAGGAACTATATATTCTAGTCAAATGATGTCCGACAATTAGCTTGTTAAAATAATGTTTTATATGTGTCAGCATCAGTAGCCTTGTAGTTAGTGCATCAACATATAGCGCAATATAAGTTTGAATCCCACCTCGAGGTCCTTTGCCAATCCTGTTCCCCTTTCTCCTCCCAGTACTTTCCTGTCAGTTCTCCACTGTCCTCTCACAATAAAGGTGTAAAAAGTCCATAAATAAAAAAAAAAAAAAAAAAAAATAATAATAATAATGTTTTATATCAAATACTTAATTTTTATTTTTTTTTTATATATAGAAACTGTTTTATACAATGCATAATAAGACACTTAAGACTGCTGTATTATGAAAATAGACACTAATAAAGCAGTTTTCACAATATGGCCTCTCATGGCTCATACGAGAGTCTTTTTTTATAAGTCTTTATAAGTTTTAAGTCTTTCTGAATTGTAAAGCTGTCAAACTGTCCAACAAATGTAATTTTCTTCCAAAAATCACTGTACTTATCAAACAACAAGAAAAAACCTTCTACTTCTATGTGTCAGACCTTTTGGACTGTTTTGTTTGTTTTCCCCGTATGCCCTTATTTGGTCCTTCCTGTTCCGTTTGTAATTATTATGTCACTGTTTGATTGTTCACCTGTCTCCCCCTGATTTGTTCGTCTGTCTATTTAAGGTTGGTTGTGTTTACGTTTGTTTGTCGGTCCATATACGTCATTCAGGAAGTCATTCAGTCGTTTAGTTTTTGTATTTTGTTAGTACTGTTCTTTATATTTTATTTTGTTTGTTCAGTCATTGTCTTCCCTTGCGTGCGTGTGGATGACCCTGCTGTTCCTGCCCCTATTGTGGATTATTTAATAAATGTGCACTTTCTGGTCTTCTTCGTCATACTACTCATTCCCCGCACACCACGCCGTGGTCCCGTCCAGCTCTCCCAAGCCTTCACTAATCCCGTCCATTCCTCCAGAGCCCGAGCTGCCTACATTTTAAGATTAATGTAATAGATGTAAAACAGCAAAAAGACTATCAAAATCTGACAGAGGGAATTTGTGAAAGAAATTGAACCTGACAAAAATTGGGGAATCCTGATCCAGGAAGTACTGGTGTGATGTGATGAAAAAGGGAAGTTATAGTAGATCTGATGCAAGTCAGTAGTTTATGCTTCAGATTCTGTTTCTGCAGCACAGCTTCACTCGTCTCTAATCAGCAGCAGGAGTTACAACCGGATACTTGGAATCTAAACAGGAGTTTCCCCAATTTTTTACTCTCAGGAAGGTCAGTTTCAATTTCTTTTACAAATTCCCTCTGTCAGATTTTAATAGTCTTTTTGCTGTTTTACATCTATTACATTAATCTTAAAATGTATATACTCATTGAACATAAACAGATGCTGTCATATCCAATATATTAAATTACTTTTAAAAAGTATATATTATATGGACAGTGGTAGATTTGTCTTTAATTAATGATAAGCGTTATTACAAATACTGTACATTATTAAAAAAATCACACTAAATTATTTACTATTAATCACTAATTTCTACTTATGCTTATTTTTATATGGATAAAGCAAAATGAACTAATTGTTTAAATATCTAATTCCAGAGTCATTGCAGTATTTATTCATCTTGATTGCATGTTGTCAGTACTATTGCAAACTCAAAGAAATGTTTCTTAATCACAGAAAGTATTATAACAGATAATATATAACAGAATTTGTGCATAAATGAGGTGTACAGGGGGTGGTTCAGTTTACCCGTGTTGCATTTATCTTTTTTCCTTCCAATTAGTTTTTCACCTATAGGTTGATGTTCCTTACTGAATGAAAATATGAACATCTGGACAGCAGAGAAAATAATTCTTCTTGGTTTTCTGTTGAAAGGTATATCAGTATCAATATCAATTTATAAACTAATTTAACAAAAATAAATAAAACATTCCAGACCTCTTTTCTTGATATTTGTAATAATTTTTAAAATTATTTCTCACGTTTCTGTTATGTGTGTGTTGTAGGTGTTTGCTGTAGAGATTTCAGCATCAGTTTGCCAGAAAATATTGAAGCTCTCAGTGGATCCTGTGTGATCATAAACTGCACTTTTGAGATTGAAAATTATTATGACACAGACCTCACTGAGAGTAATGCTACAGGAGTGTGGCTCAAAGATGGAACACATTGGGTTGACAATCAAGTGTTTAATTCCAGTGATCCCAAACCTAAGGTCAGTGGGAAAATAACTGGAAAACTACACGAGAAGAGCTGCACCACTGTCTTTTACAATGTTAGTTCAAATCACAGTGGTAAATATTACTTCAGGATTATGACTGATAGTCTGAAATTCACCTACACACAAGCCTTCTCCACTATAAATGTCATTGGTGAGTGATTTGAAACTTTTATAACAAACCTGTTAAATGAGTGTTTAAAAAGTTGATGTCTTTATCATTTTACTTTCTCTGTTTTAGACTCTCCCCACAAACCCACAGTGCAGCTGTATGTGGAGCAGAAGGAGGTGCAGGATCAGGAGGAGGTGTTGGAGGTGTTGGAGGGGAGCTCTGTGAGCCTGCGCTGCTCTGCTGAGACTCTCTGCTCCTCTCCTCCACCAACTCTCACATGGAGCTCCACTCCCAGAATCCCCCTCAGTGAGAGCAGCAGACTACAGGAGCTCATCTCTGATCTGAACTTCACTGCTACTCACCGTCAGCACAGAGTCACTTTCACCTGCACTATAACCTACCAGCTACAGGACGAGAACAAAACAGCACAAGACAACATCACATTACATGTTCAGCGTAAGTGATGCTTTGTGATGCTTTTTAGTTTCGACTTGTGAATTATATTATTGTAATTTTTATTGTGCGACATAACAGCCAATTTTACCTTGTCACATTCATTAGCACCTTAATGTCAATTATAAAATGGATTGTTTCAGTCCTGGATGCTGAATGTAGGTTTAGCCGATGTATCAGCTCAATAGTTTGGATGTATATTCTTCAAACATTCTTTCATGACAGTGTTTTTTTTTTTTTTTTTGCCATTTCAAATCTGTATGAATTTCTTTCTTCTTTGGAAAACTAAAGAAGATATTTTGATTTTACTCATACAATGAAAGTCAGTGGGTTTTTTAGGAGAACAATGTGAGTACCTTACATAACCCATTTTACTCGCTCAGATTCTCACCTTAAATTCAATTATAAAATGGATTTTTTCCAGTCCTGGATGCTTATTGTAAGTTTAGCCATTGTATAGTTTGGATATACATTCTTCAAACATTTTTCATGACAGTGTTTTTTTTGCCATTTCAAATCTGTATGAATTTCTTTCTTCTGTAGAACACTAAAGAAGTTATTTTGATTTAACTCGATTATACAATGGAAGTCAGTGTTTTTTTTTTAGGAGAACTGTCTCTTTAAGACTAGAGCAAAAGTATATATTGAGGGGTGAGAACCAGAAGGGCATAAATTACATTTTGGGTGAAATGGAGATATATTTATATTAAATGCAAGTTCTTGATGAGCTCTTTCTACTGGCAAAAGGACACAAGTGAATTCTTAATCATTTTGAAGTTGTTCATTAGAAACCAAAAGACTGAACACTAAAAATACAGCCAGTTGGTGCCAAAAGGGCGTAACTGCACTTATGCCTCTTTGGCACTGAGATATGTATGCAATTTAATGTCAGTGAGGTGTAGCTATCAGGTAGCAAGTAACCAATAACTTATTTATTATCATATCAATACTCAGTTGCTACTTAGCCTCGAGAGAGAGTGCAGAAGAAGGGATTATTATTATAATATAGATTTATACTGTAGATTATTATTATTATAATAGTAAGAAGTAATAGTAAAAGCTACTATAAAAATGTTTTTATCTTGATTTAATTTAATTCCAAATAATAATTAAAAAGCCTGAGTTGTTTTGTTACCATTTAAATTATTATTTAAATGTTGGGATCTATTCTTATTAGTGCTTGATGACCTACTGCCGCTCCTACACTATAAGTGATGAAGTAACACTTTGGCGATACTATTTACATATGATTGAGATCGGGAAGAATTATCTCTATGAAAATTAATCTCTTTGTTGGGAAAGGAGAATAGTCTACATATTTTAGAGTGGATGTTTGGTCAAGGCAGCTTTTAATTTCTTACAGCCCCGAAACATATTTGAACACTTTTGGACACTTCAGCTACACATAATTTCGCATTAGATAAAATATCAAGCAAAATGGCATCAGTTATTCCTTCTGCTACCAATCTTTTTATATCTTCTTCTCAGATGCCCCAGAAAACACATCAGTTTTGGCGTTTCCCTCCAGCTCTGTGTTGGAGGGCAGTTCAGTGACTCTGATCTGCAGCAGTGATGCAAATCCAGCAGTGTTGAACTACACCTGGTCCAGAGAGAGTGAAGGACAGTTGGAGCAGCTGCAGACTGGACACACTCTTACCATCAATAGGACCGACCTGAAACACAGAGGCTGGTACCACTGTACAGCTCAGAACAAACATGGCAGCCAAAACTCATCAGTGATGCTGGACATTCAGTGTGAGTATTTTATAACCCATTTTACTTTCTGTCTTTAGCACCTTAAAGTCAATTATAGAATGGATTGTTTCAGTCCAGGATGCTGACTGTAGGTTTAGTCAATATATAGTTTGGATATATTGTTCAAACATTTTTTCATGACAGTGTTTTTTTTTTTTTTTTTTGCCATTTCAAATCTGTATGGATTTCTTTCTTCCGTAAAACTCTAAAGAAGACATTTTGATTTTACTCATACAATGAAAGTCAGTGTTTTTTTTGGGAGAACTGTCTCTTTAAGACTAGAGCAGAAGTATATATCGAGGGGTGAGAACCAGAAGGGCGTAAGTGACATTTTGGGTGAAATGGAGATATATATATATATATATAGATAGCAAATGAAAGCTCTTGATGAGCTCTTTCTACTTGTGAAAAGGACACAAGTAAATTCTTAATAATTTTAAAGCTGTTCATTTGAAACCAAAAGACTGAACACTGAAAATACTAAGCCAGTTGGTGCCAAAAGGGCATAAAATTAGTCATGAAATCATATGCCACAAAATTAGTTGTTACAATTTACACTTTATACTTTATGTATACCAGTGTGCTAATATGTAAATAATATGTAAATGTATTTGTAGTATACTTAGTATGAAAATAAGTATTTCAAATGCATTTTTGTATATTTATTTTTCACTAGGGAAGGCATCTGTAAAGGCTTTTTAGTCACCCATTTGACCAAATTGTTAAATGGCTGGAATTACTATTTTAGTAAAATTAATCACATTCACCCCCGGTTTCACAGACAAGACTTAAACCTAATCCCAGACTAAAATGTAAGTCTGAGCTGTTTCAACTGAAAGAAACTTGCAATGACTGATCTGAAAATATATCTGTGCCTTTGTTTTGTCTCAAGATGCACATCAGTAAAGTTTTTTTCCTTAGCACATTTATAAAAATGACTTAAATGTCCTAATTGAACTGTGGCCTAATCCTGGTTTAGTCTAAGCCCTGTCTGTGAAACCAAGCCTCAGTTAACTAATTTGATATAAGGGCTTTTTATGTGATATTTTATGTTATCACAATAGATTATTTCTTTTAAACTCATTAAAGGAGTAGTTCACTTCCAGAACAAAACTGTACAGATAATGTACTCACCCCATTGTCATCCAAGATGTTCATGTCTGTCTTTCTTCAGGTGTAAAGAAATTGTGTTTTTTGAGAAAAACATTTCAGGAATTATCTCCATATAATGGACTTCAATTTGCATACCCTGCCATGTGCATGTGTACTCTGTGTAATCCAGGTCAAAACAGTTAGGGTATGTCGAAAAACTCCCATCTCATTTTCTCCTCCCAACTCCTCCCACAAATCATCCTACATAGTACCGACCCAGTGTTTACAAAGTGAACGTGCAAAAAAGGTCAAAGGTAGGACTTTTTTGACGTTGGAGGAGAAAATGAGATGGGAGTTTTCCAACCTACCCTAAATGTATTGACCAGAAATACATTCTGTATGCATCCAGTATGCATGCGCATGGCAGAGCTAGACATAATGAGCACTCGAGGTTAAAAAGTACCTAAATGTTTTATTTTTTTAAGAAACTGACTAATCATTTCGCAAGATAAGACCCTTATTCCTCAACTGGGATCGTTTAGAGTCCTTTGAAGCTGCATTTAAACTGCATTTGGACGTTCAGCCTCACGGACACCATTGAAGTCCACTATATGGAGATAATTCCTTAAATATTTTCCTCAAAAAACATAATTTCTTTACGACTGAAGAAGCAAAGGCATGAACATTTTGGATAACAATGGGTACATTACCTGTGAATTTTTGTTCTGGAAGTGAACTACTCCTTTAATGTAATGCTTTGGTCATATTGTCATCATATGCAAACATATTTTTATACATGGAATGGAATAAAACATTGGTGCCAATACATTTGAGACATATAAAAAATATATATCAGTATCAATAAGTATACTGTCATCCATGAGTTTACAAATCTTTATTATAAATTATTTAAATCAGTACACAAAGTCAGATCAAACTATGGTCAATTTTTGTTTTGGCCCTCCTGTAAAGTTGGGGATGTCACTTACGCCCTTCTGATTCTCACCCCTCAATACTCTCAAGTGGCCCCATAATGTTTGAACACTTTTGGACACTTGAGTCACTTAATGTCTGAATATTATTGCATTAAATAACAAAATACCAAACCACATGGCACTGTATATGTAATGCCACTTATTCAAACAGTTCTTTCGAAGGTACTCTGAGGCAAGCCATTTCATTTGGCGACCATCTTTGAAACACCTCTCGGGCTGCTATTTCAATCATGCAAGTGCAGCTCCAATCTCTCTGAATGAGGAAACATCAAATTCTTTAAAACTGTTGACTAAGCTAATGATCATGCTTCATATTTGCAATCCCCAATGAAATCTGACAACAACTGTATCATAAGTTTTGTTTCTTTTGCTTAAGTGGCTTTAAAAAAAAAAAAGCTTAATTTTGGGCTAGACCAGCTATTGTGTAGTTCTAAGCATGTGTCTCAAAATGTTGATTGTTTTGGCAGTGCCGTGATTGGCTCTTTTATGTAGAAGGCAGGACTATTCTGCCATATTGCAAGTTGCACTTTCTTACTGTTCTCTGGTGTCCACTTACAATGTTACAAGGTATTTTCTGTGCTGCTTTTATCCCCCCTCAGCACAACACTCTTTTTTGTATATGCATGGTGGATTGTAGACTCAGAAGTAAATGTCCACTCCTGTGATTGGCTAACAGCGTACATTCCTCATACATAGATGGACGCTGCTGTGATTTAGGTTTAAAACACATAAATAACTCAGCACATATCAAATGATCTGTAAGAAGAGATCAAGCAATAGTGACCACATAATGAAAACAGTTACTCACACTTTTGCAACATCACTGTTGGATCCAATATAGGCGGCACAACATCGTCTTTTAGTTTCAGTCTCCTTTAAATTCCTGCATCAAATTGTGTTGCTCCGGTTACTGATATAACCTTGGTTCCCTGAGATAAGGGAACAAGCGGGTAAAGGCTAGAAGGCATACAGCTCTAGCTACTGGCATCAGTCTGACGTTATTTTTGTCACACTGTACAACAATAATACTGTTTTTTTTTTTATTTATTTATTTTTTTTTTAATTATAGCAAGGGCTAAGTTTAGGGTGGGGGTAGGTGTAGACATTAAAAAAACACAGTCTAATAACTAGAACAATTCATTTCATTGTTAATTTTGGGTCGGAGCTGTATCCCTTCCAGCCACAACCAAACAAGTGCTGCATCGCTGACGCTATGGGTGATTGTAAACCGATCTGCCGTAAAATGAAGTAAACAAAGGACTGAGTTCTTACTGACACGGACTGGAACGTCATTAAAAATTAAGTTCATCCACTGTTTCCTAATGTTGGGATCAGAAGGAAGACAATGCAAAGAGCATCCTGTTGTTTTCAGAGCCATCTTTATTGTTTGGTTGCTGCGTAAACTTGCACATTCGCCTCTCCGGTAAACACTATGTGTGAACAGGTGGGTGGGGCTAAACAGGCAGCGATGTTGATCTTTTGCTGTTGAGGCAGTGCTTGTGTACCTATTACGTCATAGAGTAGAACATTCAAAAAGCTGTCGTTTTGGTAGACTTCCTTCAATATAAGTCAATTGTCAAAAGATCAAGGGAAATTTGGTTTCTCAGTTCATGACCCTTTCAAAGTCAGTGGGCTCCAAAACAACACTCAAAAGAATAATATGTACACAGTTTGGATCATCATGAGAGTCAGTAAATGATGGTCACTTAATACAGTGGCCCCAAAACATATTTGGACTCTTCAGCCACACAACATGTCTGAATATCACATTAAATAACAAAATATTAAACCACATCACATCTTTAAAATAAATGCCACTTGTTTTGAGATTTTGTTACCTAATGCAAATGTATTGTGACATTTATGTCCAAATACAGTATGTAACCTTCCCCAGTACTCTGTTGTAATGCCAAGCCAGCAGAGGTAGTCCTTGCCCATGAACTGACTGTTGCTGCTCCCTCTGCTGCCTCGTTGGTTACTTCCTGTTTGGTGGCCATAAAAGGAGGCCTACACCAAACAGGAAGTGCGAAGTATTGTTTTGCTGTGCGGACTCTACTAAGCGTTTTCTCTTGTTTCATTGCCTTGTTTTGCTACGGTTTTGTTTCTTGTCTTTGTTTTGCCATTGTTTAGTTCTATTTCATTGCCATAGTTTTGCCTAGTTTCATATCCTTGTTTATTTGTTACTTTTTGGACTGCTCTCTCTGGTTTTTGGACTCTGCCTGTTTTATTGGATTTACGCTCTCGCCTTGCCCAGGATATTACTGTTTGTTTGGTTATCGACCCTGCCTGTTTTGACTACTCTGTGTCCAATAAAGCTCGCACTTGGATCTTATACGCTTCCCTGGAGTCTCCGTTACATCTGTTAGCTTTTCTCTATTAATCTTTCATGTTTTCTTCTCAGAGCCCCTAAAAACACTCCAGCTTCAGCAATTTCCTGGGCAGTTCAGTGACTCTGACCTGCAGCAGTGATGCAAATCCAGCAGTGCTGAGCTGTAACATTTATCACTGACAGGAGCAGAATTACAGTTACAGTTATTCTGTTTTTCTCATTTTAACACTTTCAGATGCCCCTAAAATCTCTCCATCCTCCAGCTGCACCAGAACTGATGTACCTGTGTGTTTCTGTGAGGCTGATGGGAATCCCTCTCCCGAACTGAGGTGGCATCTGTCTGGACGTCCTGTCACTAACTCTTCAAACACGTTCATCAGTGAAGAGCGATTGAGCAGCACAGGCTTGAGGAGCTCCATCACTCTACATCAGTCTCTCACAAACACATCCACTCTGCAGTGTGTCAGCAAAAACACTCACGGCACTGCAAGAAAACAACTTCAACTGCCTCTCTGTCATCTGCAGTTTGCAGGTAAATCATTACAGGCACATCACAACATTGTGTCATCAAGTCAGGAACTATATATTCTAGTCAAATGATGTCAGACTGCTGTATTATCAAAATATACACTAATAAAGCAGTTTTCACAATATGGCCTCTCATGGCTCATATGAGAGTCTTTTTTAAGTCCTTCTGAATTGTAAAGCTGTCAAACTGTCTAACAAATGTAATTTTCTTCCAAAAATCACTGTACTTATCAAACAACAAGAAGAAAACTTCTACTTCTATGTTACTACATTGTCAAGATACTCCATGTAAATACTACTTTGACAGTATTGGGAATCTTACTTTTCTCTTTCTCTTGTCCTTATTTTTTCTTTATTTTTGTCTTTTTATGTGCAGTTTTAAGTTTTTTTTTCTGAATTGTAAAGCTGTCAAACTGTCCAACAAATTAATTATATCCAAAAATCACTGTACTTATCAAACAACAAGAAAAAACCTTCTACTTATATGTAACTACAAAGTCAAGATCCTCCAGTGAGTCATTCAGTACAGGGACAACACATTTCTTTCTTTGAAATTAATTTTTCTTTTGCTGTTTATTGTGTTTTTTTTTTTTTTTTGTTTAACTAATTTTTGATTTTTTTTTTTTTTAGATTGTCAGAAGGCTACAGTTTCACTCTTAATTATATTAACACTGATTCTGGTTCTGTACGCTTTGACTGTTGGACTTGGACTCTACAAAATGAGACAGTGAGTCATTCAGACAGTAACAACACATTTCTTTATTGAGAGATAAATGTACTGATGTGCTGGGTTTGAACTCTTTTTTTTTAATTACTAATTTATGATTTTTCAGATTGTCCACCAAGCTGAAGGTGAGTCTTCTCAGATAAATAGTAGATATAGTACGTCACCATGATGATGATGATGGTTTGAAGAGTGTTTTTGTTTTCAGGCTCAGAATGAGGCAGCCGACACATATGCTTCTCTTCATCTCTCTGCTCCACCCTCTGAATATGACACTCTGAACATTAAGAGAGGTGACACACAATAAACAACAAATAGACAGTTTATCTCCTCTTTCGTCATCCTTATTCAGCTGTAATTTCTGGATTTTTATATACTGCATATATTTCCACATGAAAGACTTGACATGAGGATTTATGTTTTCAAACCTGATGCATTACAAAACATTGTATGTACACATGGACTCTAGTTATTTGTTTGTTATCATTTCTGTGTCATTTTATGTACTATTTCTGACAATATATTTTCAGGTAGGCCTATTATTTGTTATACAATGTCTTTTGGACTTTTTGGAGCTTGAAAGTGTTGATTGTGTAAAAAAGAAGTAAGAGAATTGGAATGACCTGTCATGTGGTGCCCCCTATCTACAGTGCCCTTCAAGGGTGCACAGTGCCATTAGAAATCATCCATAGTCCAACAGCACTGGAACTTTTCTGTATTTGTTTCACCCGCTTGTCTGTGTTTACACATTCCAGGCTGTTGGTCTGTGCATTAATGGTGGAGATAGTCAGTGATTCTTTCTGCAGGCTTATATTGATACGCCAGTCAGGACTGACAGATGTCATTTATGAATGAGTCATGAAATCATTCACTCAACCAATTCATTCAAAAACACAGATTCATTCCAGAAACTTGTGGTGGGGCAGAAATAGACGTACTGTAAGAGAAGTACTGAATAGAATAGAAGTACTGTGACTAGCCATATTGTGTTTGAATTATAAGGTATAAATACTTACTAAACACCATGATTACCTTTAGAACAACAGCATTCTGTAATTTCCTCCACAGCACAACAGTGATCAGATTAGAGAGCAGGATCTAAGGCAGTGTGAAGCTCAAGAGGAAATACATCAATAGCTCTTTGCAAAAGACTGTGTTTATATACACACATACACACAGGTTGAAAAACTAAATATTTTCGTAGAATAATATTTTAGGGACTTATCACAGACAGACCTATCCCACTTAGCTGTATGTATAAAATTGGGCAAGTTCTTAGAACTCAAACTTGGTACAAATGTAATAATCGCTCAAGAAAAATAGGTCGTTTATATCAGGAAGGGTTTTTGTCATGACTAATTTATTTATGATCCAGCATAATCTGTATTAAAAAGAAATAATCACTTCACCCGATGTTTACAGTGAATAAAATAGCCTTGACATCCGCTTCCTCATAACTACTGAAGAACTTCACTTTCTCTCCCACCGGACTCGTTTATGTAACGTTACCGGTAGGGAAAAGCAGTGGAACAATCCACTGTTTGGCCCAGTATGGTGACTTTCTGAACTTAAAACGCTTTTTTTGCCTTTATATTGTTTTACTACTTAAACAGTCATTTTACATATAGTATTTACAACACACCGTACCGCTCGTAATCACATTTTAGGGGGAACAATCCTCAGATAGGGGGTCCTGTTTTGAAGGTCCCACAAATAATTTAGCCAATGTTGTACAGCCAAAGGATAGATATGTGTACATCGCACAGAGACCATGTTTATGTCCCTCCCGACTTAAATTAGACGAATGTTCAAATTTATGCAAGTTGTATAGTTTTTTTTTTTAATCAGCAGCAGGTGTAACAGCTGGAAACTTGGGATCTAAACAGGAGTTTCTCACACTCTCTGCTCTCAGGAAGGTCAGATTCAGTTTCTTTTACAGATTCCCTTTGCCAGATTTTGATTTCCTTTTTTTTTGCTGTTTCACATCTATTACATTGATCTAAAAAAATATATACTCGTTGAACATAAACAGATGCTGTCATATCCGATATGTTAAATTACTTTTAAAAAAGGATATATTATATGGATAGTGGTAGATTTGTCTTTATGTAATTAAGGCATTATTACAAATACTGCGCATTATTTAAAAAAAAAAAAAACTCACAAAAATATGCTTATTTTTATATGGATAAAGCAAAATTTAGCTTTTCACCTATAGGTTGATGTTCCTGACTGAATGAAAATATGAACATCTGGACATCAGAGAAAAAAATTATTCTCGGTTTTCTGTTGAAAGGTTAGAGTATATTTCCATTTATAAACCAAAAGGACCACAAAACCAGTCATATGGGTCCATTTTTAGAAACTGAGATTTATACATCATCTGAAACCTAAATAAATAAGCTTTACATTAATGTATGGTTTGTTAGGATTGAACAATATTTGGCCGAGATACAGCTATTTGAATATATTGAATCTGAGGGTGCAAAAAAAAAAAAAAAATCAAAATATTGAGAAAATCGCTTTTAAATGTTTCCAAATGAAGTTATTAATAATGCACATTACTAATCAAAGATTAAGTTTTGATATATTTACAGTATGAATTTTACAAAATATCTTCATGGAACATTGTTTTTACTAATTTCCTAATGATTTTTGGCATGAAAGAAAAATCTATAATTTTGACCTATACACTGTATTTTTGGCTATTGCTACAAATAAACCCCAGTGACTTAAGACTGGTTTTGTGGTCCAGAGTCACAAATTAACAAAATAAATAAATAAATAAATGAAACATTCCAGGCCTCTTTTCCTGATATTTATAATAATTTTTTTAAATTATTTCTCATGTTTCTGTTATGTTTGTGTTGTAGGTGTTTGCTGTAGAGATTTCAGCATCAGTTTGCCAGAAAATATTGAAGCTCTCAGTGGATCATGTGTGATCATAAACTGCAGGTTTGAGATTGAGGACAAGTATGATGGAGACCTCACTGAAAGTGCAGCTACAGGATTGTGGCTCAAAGATAATAATAATAATAATAAACTTTATTTATAACACTTTTCAATACATTTAATTCCAGTGATCCCAAACCAAAGTTCAGTGGGAAAATAAAAAAAAAAAGAAAAAAACAGCAATAAGTACAAAAATAATACAAATTTAACAAATGATGTTAATTTAAAATCAAAAGAAATAAAAAATAATAAAAATGATAAAAAGGTCTAGCAATGACAAATCAGCCAACCACTAGATACACCATGTCAGCCTGGAGATGGACAACATGGGTATGACAATCAAGTGTTTAATTCCAGTGATCCCAAACCTAAGTTCAGTGGGAAAATAATTGGAAAACTACACGAGAAAAACTGCACCACTATGTTGTATGATGTTAGTTCAAAACACAATGGCAAATATTACTTCAGGATCATGAGTGGTGATCTGGTATACACCT
Source organism: Labeo rohita (assembly GCF_022985175.1). Taxonomy (NCBI): domain Eukaryota; kingdom Metazoa; phylum Chordata; class Actinopteri; order Cypriniformes; family Cyprinidae; genus Labeo; species Labeo rohita. Next base: position 18,976 of record NW_026129438.1, on the reverse strand, counting down.
ACACAACAAACATGTCCACTATAAATGTCATTGGTGAGTGATTTGAAACTGTTATTTATAAAAAACGTGTTAAATGAGTGTTTACGAAGTTTGTATCATTATTATTTTACTTTTTCTGTTTTAGGCTCTCCCCACAAACCCACAGTGCAGCTGTATGTGGAGCAGAAGGAGGTGCAGGATCAGGAGGAGGTGTTGGAGGTGTTGGAGGGGAGCTCTGTGAGTCTGCGCTGCTCTGCTGAGACTCTCTGCTCCTCTCCTCCACCAACTCTCACATGGAGCTCCACTCCCAGAATCCCCCTCAGTGAGAGCAGCAGACTACAGGAGCTCATCTCTGATCTGAACTTCACTGCTACTCACCGTCAGCACAGAGTCACTTTCACCTGCACTATAACCTACCAGCTACAGGACGAGAACAAAACAGCACAGAACAACATCACATTACATGTTCAGTGTAAGTTTGTGATGCTTTTTAGTTTCGACTTATTCATATTATTGTGATTTTTATTGTGAGGCCCTGAATTTGTTTTCCCTTCAGATTCACCTAAAAACTGTCTGAATGACTGTGTTGGAGGGCAGTTCAGTGAACTGCACCTGGTCCAGAGACAGTGAAGGACAGTTGGAGCAGCTGCAGACTGGAGACACTCTGACCTTCAATAGGACCACCCTGAAACACAGAGGCTGGTACCACTGTACAGCTCAGAACAAACATGGCAGCCAAAACTCATCAGTGATGCTGGACATTCAATGTGAGTATTACATAACAGCCAATTTTACTTTGTCACATTCATTAGCACCTTAAAGTCAGTTATAAAATGAACAGTTATGATGCTGTTATTGTGTTTTGACGCAATAATAGCTACTATAAAAGAAAAGTTTATTCTTATTAAATTCAATCCCAAATAATAATTAAAAAGCCTCTAATTTGTTCCCTTAACCGTAACACATTACTGTTTGTTTCAGTTTTATTTAAATGGTGGGACACATTTAGAGCTCACAAACTCAAGATTCATACTGATTTGTGCTTCAGTCTGTTTCTGTTGAGTTCCAAACATTGTAGCTTGAGACCTTCAGACAAGTATGTCTGGATTCTAGTCAGTAAGACTAGAGTGTTATGACTGTTGATGCAACACTGTAGCTTATTTAGCCACAATTCACACATGCGTTTGTGACACTGTTTTTGCTGTATTTTTTACATCATGCTGATCTAACTAGTGTGAAGAGGACAGAGCCAGTCAAAAAAACAGAGACCACAAGTGTTAAAGTTAACAATGTCAGTTAAAGAAGTACACTTCCAAAACAAATTATATTTACATATAATGTACTCACCCCCCGAAAGATGTTCATGTCTGTCTTTCTTCAATCGTAAAGAAATTGTTTTTTGAGGAAAATATTTCTGCATTTTTCTCCATATAATGGACTGATATGGTGCCCCAATTTTGAACTTTCAAAAGGCAGTTTAAATGTAGCTTTAAACGATCCCAAATGTGGTTGTAAATGTTCCCAGCCAGGGAGAAAGGGTCTTATCTAGCGAAACAATCAGTTATTTTCATAAAAAAAAAAAAACAGTTTAAATACTTTCTATTCTCAAATGCTCATCTTGTCTTGCCTTGCTCTCCTTGAACTCTGTGTATTCTGGCTCAAGACAGTTAGGGTATGTCGAAAAACTCCAATTGTATTTTCTCCCTCAACTTCAAAAATCATTTCAAAATCATCCTACATCACTGCAGAAGTACCGACACAGTCTATGCAAAGTGAACATGCAAAGAAGATCAAACAACCCTAACAAAAAAGGTAAAAAAGCTGTATAGGATGAATTTGAAGTTGAGGAAGAACACAAGATGGGAGTTTTTATGACATACCCTAACTGTCATGAACCGGAGAAAAACGTTTACAGCTGCATTTGGGATCGTTTGAAGCCACATTTAAACTGCATTTTGGAAAAATCGGGGCACCATATCAGTCCATTATATGGAGAATAATGCTGAAATGTTTTCCTTAACAAACAATTTCTTTACGACTGAAGAAAGAAAGACATGAACATCTTGGATGACAAGAGGGTGAGTACATTATGTGAATCTTTGTTTTGGAAGTGGACTTCTCCTTTAAAGTCAGTTGGGTCCAAAATCAACATTTATCATTGACAGGAGCAGAATTATTACAGTTTATGTTTTTCTCATTTTAATACTTTCAGATGCCCCTAAAATCTCTTCGTCCTCCGGCTGTTACAGAACTGATGTACCTGTGTGTTTCTGTGAGGTTGATGGGAATATCTTTTTTTTTTGATGTACATGTTCGTTATTTTTACATCTTGCATGATTCTTCTGGTTCTGATCTTTTTCTCTCTGGTTAAAAATATTTCATTAAAATAAAAATGAAAACGTTATCCAAAGTGCTAATGAACTGTACTGGTGCTTCATCATTTGACCAGCAGAGAGCAGCATTATGAGCACATTATCTACATTTTTCCCATACAATTATAATATTGTTTATTATTTATAATATTGTTTACTTATAATATTGTTTAATATTATCACCTGACTTTTTCCCCTCTCCCTCATACATCTATAAAACCTGTGCACTACATCTGAGGTTTCCTGAAGCCAAACTAAAGCTTTGTGTGACAACAGACTTAAATTAGACGAATGTACAAATTTATGCAAGTTTTATAGTTTTTGTAGCAATAGACTTTATTAATAGAAATTTAATTAAAGTCTTTGTGTGGACAATGCATGTTATTGCTGATCCAGGAAGTACTGCTGTGATGTCATGAAAAAGGGAAGTTATAATAGATCTGATGCACGTCAGTAGATTATGGTTTAGATTCTGTTTCTACAGCACAGCTTCACTCGTCTCTAATCAGCAG
>NW_026129438.1:7511-15613 GCF_022985175.1 Labeo rohita | reverse complement strand
AAATCAGTCATTGCAAGTTTCTTTCAGTTGAAACAGCTCAGACTTACATTTTAGTCTGGGATTAGGTTTAAGTCTTGTCTGTGAAACCGGGGGTGAATGTGATTAATTTTACTAAAATAGTAATTCCAGCCATTTAACAATTTGGTCAAATGAGTGACTAAAAAGCCTTTACAGATGCCTTCCCTAGTGAAAAATACAAAAATGTATTTGAAATACTTATTTTCATACTAAATATACTACAAATACATTTACATATTATTTACATATTAGTAAACTGGTATACTTAAAGTATAAAGTGTAAATTAAGTGTAAAACTAATTTTGTGGCATAAGTGCAGTTATGCCCTTTTGGCACCAACTGGCTTAGTATTTTCAGTGTTCAGTCTTTTGGTTTCAAATGAACAACTTTAAAATTATTAAGAATTTACTTGTGTCCTTTTAGAAAGAGCTCATTAAGAGCTTTCATTTGATATACATATATCTCCATTTCACCCAAAATGTCACTTACGCCCTTCTGGTTCTCACCCCTTGATATATACTTTTGCTCTAGTCTTAAAGAAACAGTTCTCCTAAAAAAGCCACTGACTTTCATTGTACGAGTTAAATCAAAATATCTTCTTTAGTGTTCTACAGAAGAAAGAAATTCATACAGGTTTGAAATCGCAAAAAACACTGTCATGAAAGAATGTTTGAAGAATATACATCTAAACTATTGAGCTGATACATCGGCTAAACCTACAATCAGCATCCAGGACTGAAACAATCCATTTTATAATTGACTTTAAGGTGCTAATGAATGTGACAAGGTAAAATTAGCTTTTATGTAATACTCACACTGAATGTCCAGCATCACTGATGAGTTTTGGCTGCCATGTTTGTTCTGAGCTGTACAGTGGTACCAGCCTCTGTGTTTCAGGTCGGTCCTATTGAAGGTAAGAGTGTGTCCAGTCTGCAGCTGCTCCAACTGTCCTTCACTCTCTCTGGACCAGGTGTAGTTCAACACTGCTGGATTTGCATCACTGCTGCAGATCAGAGTCACTGAACTGCCCTCCAACACAGAGCTGGAGGGAATCACAGACACTGATGTGTTTTTAGGCGAATCTGAAGGGAAAACAAATTTACCTCACAATAAAAATCACAATAATATAATTCATAAGTCAAAACTAAAAAGCATCACAAACTTACACTGAACATGTAATGTGATGTTGTTCTGTGCTGTTTTGTTCTTGTCCTGTAGCTGGTAGGTTATAGTGCAGGTGAAAGTGACTCTGTGTTGACGGTGAGTAGCAGTGAAGTTCAGATCAGAGATGAGCTCCTGTAGTCTGCTGCTCTCACTGAGGGGGATTCTGGGAGTGGAGCTCCATGTGAGAGTTGGTGGAGGAGAGGAGCAGAGAGTCTCAGCAGAGCAGCGCAGACTCACAGAGCTCCCCTCCAACACCTCCAACACCTCCTCCTGATCCTGCACCTCCTTCTGCTCCACATACAGCTGCACTATAGGTTTGGGGGGGAGAGTCTGAAAAAAAAACACAATTCTATTATGTTGTTTTGTCACTTCATCATTTCAGATAATGATGGTGATACTGATATTATTTTACTGTATTAGATCACAACTTCTCATAATATTTCCAGTCTTTAAGTCACTCACCGATCATATTTATTGAAGTTGACTCTGTAACATAGTTCGGTTTCAGTCCACCATTGCCCTCAATCCTGAAGAAATATTTACCATTATGAATTAAACACTTGTTTGTTCTCCCATTGTGTTCCACCTTTGAGCCACAATCTTGTAGCTGCACTTTCAGTGAGGTCTTTGTCATAATCATTTTTAATCTCAAACCTGCAGTTTATGATCACACATGATCCACTGAGAGCTTCAATATTTTTTTGGTAAACTGATGCTGAAATTTCTACAGCAAACACCTATAACACAAACATAATAGAAATGTGGGAAATAATTGTAAAAATTCTTATAAATATCAAGAAAAGAGGTCTGGAATGTTTTTTGTTGTTGTTGTTGTTAATTTAGTTTATAAATTTATATTGATATACCTTTCAACAGAAAACCAAGAATTATTATTTTCTCTGCTGTCCAGATGTTCATATTTTCATTCAATAAGGAACATCAACCTATAGGTGAAAATTAAAAATGGGAAGAAAAAAAGGTAAATGCAACACTGGGTAAACTGAGCCACCCCCCATACACCTCATTTATGCACAAATTATGTTATATATTATCTGTTATAATACTTTCTGTGATTAATAGACATTTCTTTGAGTTTGCAATAGTACTGACAACATGCAATCAAGATGAATAAATACTGCAATGACTTTGGAATTAGATATTTAAACAATTAGTTAATTTTGCTTTATCCATATAAAAATAAGCATAATTAGAAAATTAATGATTAATAATAAATAATTTAGTGTGATTTTTTAAATAATGTACAGTATTTGTAATAACGCTTATCATTAATTAAAGACAAATCTACCACTGTCCATATAATATATACTTTTTAAAAGTAATTTAACATATTGGATATGACAGCATCTGTTTATGTTCAATGAGTATATTCATTTTTAGATTAATGTAATAGATGTAAAACAGCAAAAAGGAAATCAAAATCTGACAGAGGGAATTTGTAAAAGAAATTGAATCTGACCTTCCTGAGAGCAGAAAGTGTGGGAAACTTCCGGTTGTAACTCCTGCTGCTGATTAGAGATGGTTGTAACTCCTGCAGTAGTTTACCTTTTTTTCATTATACGATGAAATACCACACAGATATTTTCTGTATTTTAAACTTCCACCATTAAATTTACAGATAATTGCTTGTATTTTGATATTACATACATTTTCTGTTTTTTAAAAGGACATTTTCTGTATTTTTACAGAGTAATGTGTAATTTAACATAAAATGTCATGTAATAATTACAGATTATTCCTGTAAAAATAAGAAAAATTTAACTTTATTAGAACACTTTAAATTTAAAGTGTTTTTATTACCATTGAAGCTGTGCTCAAATAATAGTATTTGTAATACAGAAGCCTCTGTACTGTTAGTAAACAGTAGGTTTAAAGAGTGTGTGTAGTTTTTCAAACCACTGATCTATAATGGAGAATTATATATAGATCAGTGTTTCAGACTCTTAAAACGCGGGACATTTTGAAACGCTGAACAGGGGCTAACGTTACGTTACCTAAGTTATATTAAAAAGGTTTTTAGAGTGAATTCAGTAGCTGTACACTTTATTGATTATGAATATGAACGCAGCATGATAATGTTAAATCGCAAGGTTTCCCCCTTTCATCTTCTCCAGTACATATATATATATATATTTAAAAGTACTCAGAATTTGGTCCTCCATTGTCACTAATGTGTTGAGCGTTTTACAGTGGTTTTCTATGGGAAAACGCTCAATCTAACTTGCAATTAAAAAATTCACATTCACATTCACATTCTGCAAAAAAAAATTCACATTCTGGGTGCATTTTCTCGCGTACATCTATATTGCACGTGTAAGTGCATATTTTTGTCTTGTATTATAAATAATAATTGTTATAATCTTTGTGTTCTGATTAGGAATGAAACACACATCTTGAGGCCTGAGGCTGAGTGAACTGTCATTACATATGGGATCGTTGATTATGAAAGTCAAGTAAGTAATATGAATTTACTTTCTATAAATTGAGCTCACATGTCACATGGTGGACCAAAACATCACTGTTAACCTTTCCTGCTCAGCTTCCAGATCATTGTCTCAGTATAGGCTGTAATGTCTGAATGAATACAAAGTATTAAATTATTATTATTTTTTTGTTGTTTCAGGTGATGTGGAAAGACTGGAGATCTACAGCAGATAAGCATGGCAATTCAGGTGTGGAACTTTTTTTCAGTTTCTATGTGGTAAGGCGTGAATAAATTAACCATCAGTGTAATTAAAATCAGTGTAAAACGGCTGCATGAAAAGATGTCTGTGAATTTTATTGTTTGACAATCATTGTCATTTGTGAATAATCAGAATGTTGGTATACCCACTTAGATGCCTCAACAGATCTTGGACTCCAAAAGTGATTTGCAGAAGACATCTTGGAATGCATGGGGGTGAGTAAAACAAGATCATTTTCAACTTTGGGTAGGGCTGGGTATCATTTTTTGATACTTTTTAGGCACTCACCAAATTGCCTCAAAACTATTGAGTATCAAAAAATGTCTTGTTGTTTGAAGTATAGTGCTGGTCACTGGCTGTGGCAAGGCATCAAGGGCTTTAAAATTCAGGAACTAGTATTGAAATCAAAGTATCGTTATTGATATTTTAAACATTTTTGCACAACATGTTTACATTAATTTTTGGTTTAACTAGAACAATTAAAACATGTCATTTGGGCCTAGAGTTAAAAAAAATTGGGTCTGTCATTCAGAAACATGGCTTTTCATATTTCTGCTATTGTAGTGACACACATCTCTCCCTTTCATTCCAGCTGGATTTTCTGACGGTTACTGCTCGCATCTCTGCCTCCTGAACAGAAATGCCTTGCTGAATGTTGAATGACCATCAACTCAACCTTGCCAAGACAGAACTGCTCATGTTTTCAGCCATCCCAACCTTGGTGTTACAGTGGACACATATGAACTTCATTGACCACATTGCAGTGGCCCGATCCTGCAGATTTGCCCTTATGGGGCATGCAACAGAACTGCTTGTCCAAGCTCTTATTTTCTCTCCATTCACATCACATCACAAAGAGGTACAAATTCACTTTCACAGACCTTTACTTTGACTGTTTGATGCCTAACTCTGCCCATTTTCAAGAAATGGCTAAAAAATTATTTTTTTTGTTTTTCATGAACGCTTGACCAATTAAAGGGATAGTTCACCCAAAAATCGAAACGAGCCTATGATTTACTCACCCTCAATCCATTGTATGTGTACATGAGTTTTTTCTTTCAGACAAATACAATCAGAGTTATATCAATAAAAATCCTGGCTCTTTTAGGCTTTAAATTGGCAGTGAATATCTGCTATGAGTTTGAAGCTCAAAGTGCATCCATCCATCATAAACATACTCAACATGGCTCCGGTGGATTAATAAAGGCCTTCTGAAGCAAAGCATATTTTACACCTTATAAAATAAAATAACTAATGTTCAGGTCAAACAGCCATATAGAGTCAACTTAAGCATAACTTGCATTTTGCTGGAAGCAATTTTTTTTTTTTTTTTTTTTTTTTAAAAAGTGTAAGATATGGTTTGCTTCAGAAGGGCTTTATTAACCCCCTGGAACTATGTAGAGTACGTTTATGAAGGATGGATGCACTTTTGAGCTTCAAACTCATGGCAGCCATTTACTGTCATTATAAAGCCCGGAAGAGCCAGGGTGTTTATTGATATAACTCTGATTGTGATTGTCTGAAAGAAGAAAGTCATATACACAGAAACTATCCCTTTAATACTAACACTTTCTGTTTATTAAAAAACTGCTATGTCTACTGTGTTAGACTAAGTGGGATATTGTATGTTGCTTTGGATAAAATGTCATTGTAAATGTATACAGGTATACTGCAGTTGTCTCTTGTATTTATGTATTTTTGCATGTTCTAAATGATGTACTAAATGTGTTTCCTATAATTTTATTACTCATTTAACTTGACATACAATGCTTTTGTACAATTACTAATACTGTAGAATATGTTGTTAATTTTACAGAAATTGGCTGAAAATGTTGTTGTTGTTTTTATGTATTTCTGAGTACTGTGCTGTTTTCTCTACTGTCCAAACATTTTAAACTGTAATATTTCTGGAAAATGAATGATTAAAATGTATATCTACAGACATTGTCTTTGTATTACAAATTTACAACATTTTTATGCAACATTTTTTGATTATTGTAGTTAATAATATCTGTATTTTAACAAAATGATTCCAGGTAGACATAAAATAACTTCTAAATACCTTTTAATTATTCTGTAAAAAGAAGGATTAATCCTTTAAAAAATGTGTTTACTCCGTTTTTATAAATTATTTCTTAGTTATTGTACATGAAAAAAAAAGGTATTTTAAGAGTAAATTACTGTAGATGGACAGATCAGTTCTATAAAATAACTAATTAAAACCTTAAATTTATGGCAATTAACCTAAAAGTTGATTGTTTTTCTATGTAATTTAACATAATTTTTGTATATTATCAATGGTAATATACTGTAATTTAATGAGTTTTTTTATTCTGTATTTTTACAGTTTTTGCTTGTAATTTTTGTAATTTAACGGAATATCTCTGGAATCCCTGCTGCCAGTCTTTTTACAGGATTTTTTTTTACAGTGTACTGACGTGCATCAGATCTATTATAACTTCCCTTTTTCCATCACATCACACCAGTACTTCCTGGATCAGCATTAACATGCATTGTTCACACAAAGACTTCAATTTCATTTCTATTAATAAACTCTATTGCTACAAAAACTATACAACTTGCATAAATTTGTACATTTATCTAATTTAAGTCTGTTGTCACACAAAGCTATAGTATGGCTTAGAGAAACCTCAGATGTAGTGCACAGGTTTTATAGATGTATGAGGGAGAGGGGAAAAAGTCAGGTGATAATGTAAATAATAAACAATATTATAATTGTATGGAACCTAAATCACTTAAAATCCAACTACAGTGTTACATGAGCAGCAGTCTACAGTATGTCTGTGGATAATGTGCTCATAATGCTGCTCAAATGATGAAGCACCAGTACAGTTTATTTTAATGAAATATATTTAACCAGAGAGAAAAAGATCAGAATCAGAAGAATCATGCAAGATGTAAAAATAACGAACATGTACATCACCCAAAAAAAAAAAAAAAAGAAAAGAATTAAAAGCCACCAGAATCAAGAATCAAAAAGCCACCATACTGGGCCAAAAGGAAGCCATTTACAAAAGCTTTTTGGAAATCTCTAGAGGGGTAGGAAATAAAAAGGAAAGCAGAAGCATTCTACTGTAAAAACTAAATTTTTTATATCCCATAAAGGAAATACCCCCATAAAAAAGTTCAAACCTAAAATATTCATGCACATACATTATATTTACCTAGGTAGCCCATAAAAAAGATTTAGCACTACGACTTAAACCATTCCTGTTATAAACTGACCTCTAAAGAGAAACTTTGAGATCATTACATTTGCACTTGAGTTCTGAGTCTTAAGAACTTGCCCAATTTTATACATGTACCCTACAACATGTTCTAGAGATTAGTTTTTGAACCTGTGTGTATGTGTGTATATATCAGCTTTTGCAAAGAGCTATTGATGTATTTCCTCTTGAGCTTCACACTGCCTTAGATCCTGCTCTCTAATGTGATCACTGTTGTGCTGTGGAGGAAATTAAAGAATGTTGTTGTTCTAAAGGTAATCATGGTGTTTAGTAAGTATTTATACCTTATAATTCAAACACAATATGGCTAGTCACAGTACTTCTATTCTATTCAGTACTTCTGTTACAGTACGTCTATTTCTGCCCCACCACAAGTTTTGTCACTCTGGAATGAATCTGTGTTTTTGAATGAATTGGTTTGAGTGAATGATTTCATGACTCATTCATAATGACAGTCATTTGTCAGTCCTGACTGGCATTTCAATATAAGCCTGCAGAAAGAATCACTGACAATCTCCACCATTAATGCACAGACCGACAGCCTGGAATGTGTGAACACAGACAAGCGGGTGAAACAAATACAGAAAAGTTCCAGTGCTGTTGGACTATGGATGATTTCTAATGGCACTGTGCACCCTTGAAGGGCACTGTAGATAGGGGGCACCACATGACAGGTCATTCCAATTCTCTTAATTCTTTTTTACACAATCAACACTTTCAAGCTCCTAAAAGTCCAAAAGACATTGTATAACAAATAATAGGCCTACCTGAAAATATATTGTCAAAATATATAAAATGCCAGAAACAGTACATAAAATGACACAGAAATGATGATAAACAAATGTGCACATAAAATGTTTTGTAATGCATCAGGCTTGAAATCGTAAAGAATCCATGTGCAGTTTGTTGTTTTCTGTTGTTGTTTATTGTGTGTCACCTCTCTTAATGTTCAGAGTGTCATATTCAGAGG
>NW_026129438.1:0-7011 GCF_022985175.1 Labeo rohita | reverse complement strand
GTTTATGATCACACATGATCCACTGAGAGCTTCAATATTTTCTGGCAAACTGATGCTGAAATCTCTACAGCAAACACCTACAACACAAACATCATAGAAATGTGAGAAATAATTTTAAAAAATACTATAAATATCAAGAAAAGAGGTCTTTTTTTTTATTTTTATTTTTTTTTTGTTAATTTAGTTTATAAATTGATATTGATATACCTTTCAACAGAAAACCAAGAAGAATTATTTTCTCTGCTGTCCAGATGTTCATATTTTCATTCAATAAGGAACATCAACCTATAGGTGAAAAACAAATTGGAAGGAAAAAAGATAAATGCAACACTGGGTAAACTGAGCCACCCCCATACACCTCATTTATGCACAAATTATGTTATATATTATCTGTTATAATACTTTCTGTGATTAAGAGACATTTCTTTGAGTTTGCAATAGTACTGACAACATGCAATCAAGATGAATAAATACTGCAATGAATTTGGAATTAGATATTTAAACAATTAGTTAATTTTGCTTTATCCATATAAAAATAAGCATAATTAGAAAATTAATGATTAATAATAAATAATTTAGTGTGATTTTTTAAACAATGTACAGTATTTGTAATAACGCTTATCATTAATTAAAGACAAATCTACCACTGTCCATATAATATATACTTTTTAAACATTATTTAACATATTGGAAATGACAGCATCTGTTTATGTTCAATGAGTATATTAAGTTTAGATTATTGTAACAGATGTAAAACAGCAAAAAGGAAATCAAAATCTGACAGAAGGAATTTGTAAAAGAAACTGAATCTGACCTTCCTGAGGGCAAAAAGTGTGGGAAACTCCTGTTTAGATCCCAAGTTTCCGGTTGTAACTCCTGCTGCTGATTAAAGATGGAGTGAAGCTGTGCTGTAGAAACAGAATCTGAAGCATAATCTACTGACTTGCATCAGATCTATTATAACTTCCCTTTTTAATCACATCACAGCAGTACTTCCTGGATCAGCATTAACATGTATTGTTCACACAAAGACTTTAATTTAATTTCTATTAATAAAGTCTATTGCTACAAAAACTATACAACTTGCATAAATTTATACATTCGTCTAATTTAAGTGTGTTGTCACACAAAGCTTTAGTTCGGCTTCAGGAAACCTCAGATGTAGTGCACAGGTTTTATAGATGTATGAGGGAGAGGGAAAAAAGTCAGGTGATAATGTAAATAATAAACAATATTATAATTGTATGGAAAAAACCTAAATCACTTAAAATCAAACTACAGTGTTACATGAGCAACAGTCTACAGTATCTCTGTGGATAATGTGCTCATAATGCTGCTCAAATGATGAAGCACCAGTACAGTTCATTAGCTCTTTGAGTAATGTTTTCATTTTTATTTTAATGAAATATCTTTAACCAGAGAGAAAAAGATCAGAATCAGAAGAATCATGCAAGATGTAAAAATAACGAACATGTACATCACCAAAAAAAAAAAAAAAAAGAAAAGAATTAAAAGCCACCAGAATCAAGAATCAAAAAGCCACCATACTGGGCCAAGCATTTACAAAAGCTTTTTGGAAATCCCCTTACTTTCAGGATGATTATCTCTAGAAGGGTAGAAAAGAAATAGGAAATCCAAGCATTTTATTTGTGTTTAAATATTATTTATTTGTGTTTTATTTAGTTCAATTTGTTAATTAAGAAAGAAATTTGTAAGCGTCATGAGGGCGTGGAAAATTGGACGGCAGTAGGCCAGAAGAAAGGGAGTGGGACAGATATCATTTTTTGACCACTTCAAATGTTCTGTTTTTTCATAAAATTCCTTCTTTTTCGTTTGTTATAATTTGTATCTTAACTTTAATATAATTCTGTTGCTGAGTTATTTAGTGAATAAAAATAATAATAAACATATCTTGGAATGAAGTGCATTCAGAACAAAACCCGCTGCCATGCTTCCGCGGCCGAGACAAAAGGCCAAGACAGCATTCTGTACCGTAAAAACTAACATTTTTATATAGCAAATAGCTCCATAAAAAAGGCTCAAACCTAAAATATTCATGCACATACATTATATTTATATTTACCTAGGTAGCCCATAAAAAAGATTTAGCACTACGACTTAAACCATTCCTGTTATAAACTGACCTCTAAAGAGGAACTTTGAGCAATCATGATCATTACATTTGGACTTGAGTTCTGAGTCTTAAGAACCTGCTAAATGTTATACATGTACCCTACAACATGTTCTAGAGATTAGTTTTTGAACCTGTGTGTATGTGTGTATATATCAGCTTTTGCAAAGAGCTATTGATGTATTTCCTCTTGAGCTTCACACTGCCTTAGATCCTGCTCTCTAATGTGATCACTGTTGTGCTGTGGAGGAAATTAAAGAATGTTGTTGTTCTAAAGGTAATCATGGTGTTTAATAAGTATTTATACCTTATAATTCAAACACAATATGGCTAGTCACAGTACTTCTATTCTATTCAGTACTTCTGTTACAGTACGTCTATTTCTGCCCCACCACAAGTTTTGTCACTCTGGAATGAATCTATGTTTTTGAATGAATTGGTTGAGTGAATGATTTCATGACTCATTCATAATGACAGTCATTAGTCAGTCCTGACTGGCGTATCAATATAAGCCTGCAGAAAGAGTCACTGACAATCTCCACCATTAATGCACAGACCGACAGCCTGGAATGTGTGAACACAGACAAGCGGGTGAAACAAATACAGAAAAGTTCCAGTGCTGTTGGACTATGGATGATTTCTAATGGCACTGTGCACCCTTGAAGGGCACTGTAGATAGGGGGCACCACATGACAGGTCATTCCAATTCTCTTAATTCTTTTTTACACAATCAACACTTTCAAGCTCCTAAAAGTCCAAAAGACATTGTATAACAAATAATAGGCCTACCCGAAAATATATTGCCAGAAACAGTACATAAAATGACACAGAAATGATGATAAACAAATGTGCACATAAAATGTTTTGTGCATCATGCGTAAGAATCAGGTTTTTGAAATCAAATGAAAACTCTTAAAGATAAAATCTCATGTGCAGTTTGTTGTTTTCTGTTGTTGTTTATTGTGTGTCACCTCTCTTAATGTTCAAAGTGTCATATTCAGAGGGTGGAGCAGAGAGATGAAGAGAAGCATATGTGTCGGCTGCCTCATTCTGAGCCTGAAAACAAAAACACTCTTCAACACCATCATCATTATGTCGTCTTTCTATATCTACTATTCACTTAAAGAGACTCACCTTCAGCTTCATGGTCAATCTGGAAAATAGTAGACTAGTTATTAAAAAGAGTTCAAGCTCAGCACATCAGTACATTTATCTCTTGTTTGAGAAATGTGCTGTTACTGTCTGAATGACTTACTGTCTCATTTTGTAGAGTCCAAGTCCAACAGTCAGAGCGTACAGAACCAGAATCAGTGTTAATATGATCAAGAATGAAACCGTAGACTGTTGACAATCTAAAAACATGAAACATCAAAAATATAGGACACAACAGAAAAGACAGAAAAGAAAGAGTCTCAATACTTCCAAAGTAGTATTTACATGGAGTGCAGCATCATGACTTTGTAGCAAAATAGAAGAATACTTTTTTTTCTTGTTTGTTAAGTACAGTGATTTTTGGAGGCAAGTACAGGTGTTTTACAGTCTGGCAGCTTTATGTATATTTTCACAATACAGCAGTCTTAGGTGCCTTATGTATTGTATAAAACCGTTTCAACATAATAAAAATACATATTAAGAATTTGACATAAAACATAATTTTAAAGCTAATTCTTTAAAAATTAAAATAAAATTTACCTGACTCCTGAGGAGTGACATGAAGCAAATGAAACTCCTGACTTGCAGTTCCATGAGTGTTTTTGCTGACACACTGCAGAGTGGATGTGTGTGTGAGAGACTGATGTAGAGTGATGGAGCTCCTCAAGCCTGTGCTGCTCAATCGCTCTTCACTGATCAACGTGTTTGAAGAGTTAGCGACAGGACGTCCAGACAGATGCCACTCCAGTTCAGGAGAGGGATTCCCATCAGCCTCACAGAAACACACAGTTACATCAGTTCTTTGAAGTATTGGGACTCACCTTGTCCTCTATTTTTCTGTTTAGGCAATTTTGTGTTTTTTTGTTTGTAACCCTATTTTACCTTGATAATTCCGGGGATTCGGCTGTAAACGCTCTATTTTGGACTTACTTTTACAAATGGACAGTAAGTCTTTGACAGTAAAACCATTTCTCCAAGAGTAAATTCTGAGGGCTGGTTGAATTTTTTTTTTTTTTTTAATAACAATTTATGATTTTTCCAAAATTGTAAAACCCTAAGGAGTTTTTTAGATAAATGTGGGATTAGTAAGTACCTGATGATGGGGGGATGATGGTTTGAAAGTGTTTTTGTTTCAGGCTCAGAATGGGCACCCAAAACTTCCCTTCATCTCCCCACCCTCTGTATGACACTCTGCTTAAGAAGGTGACACACAAAAACAACAAATAAATTTTTATCTTTTTGTACCCAGTCCTTGTTTCTGGTTTTTTATATCTTTTTTATATTTCATAAAGACGCATGAATTTTATCTTTAAGAGTTTTTTTTCTTCATAATCTAACAGAAAACAACTAACTGCACATGGATTTTTACTCCCAACCCTGATCATAAAAAATTTTTATTTGCACATTTGTTTGTTATCTTTCTGTGTCTTTTTATGTATTTTCTGGCTTTTTTCAGGTAACCTAATTTGTTAACCTTTTTTGAGGGCTTGAAATTTTATTTTGTAAAAAAGAAAAAAGAGAATTTAATGCCTTCTTGGGGGCCCCTATCTCAGTCCCTTCAAGGGTCTAAATTTTTTTTTTACCTCTTGTCTTTTTAATTTCCGGTTTTTTGGTTTCTTAAGGGGGGGGTTGCTGATTTTTTTGGGGTTTAGGGTCGAGGGCTGACTAATGATGCATTAAAGGGCTAAATCTTCATCCCTTTATTAAAAAACAAGCTTCCCGGTGAAAAAACTTTGGTCAAAAAGCACTGTTAAAAGTTAAATTAATAAAATCTGAACTCCATATTGGTTGAATTATAAGGAAAAAAATTTAAAAACCCATGTTCCTTTTAAAAAAAAATTTTTTAATTTTCCCCAAAAAGGCCTTGGGAGCAGGTCTGGCGTGTGAATGAAAATACTAAAATTTTTTTTAAAAAGCGATATAGAACATAACACAGGTTCAAAACAACCAAATTTTATCATTTTAAACTTTACAGGTTTTTAAGCTAAACCAACCCAAATGTTGACATGTTGCTAAAATTTTCCCTTTGAGGCAGTTTATCAAATGGTTTGTTGAGCAAATCTTTTTTAGGGGTTGGGAAAAATCAAATTTTATGTATATTTGCTATTTTTTAATGTTAGTTTTACGTACAGAATGCTGTTTTGGGCCCTTTTTGGGTCTCTGCCGGCGAGCATGGCAGCTTGTTCTGAGCACTTCATTCCAAGATATGTTTATTTTATTTTTATTCCTAAATAACTCAGCAACAGAATTATATTAAAGTTAAGATACAAATTATAACAAACGAAAAGAAGGAATTTAGAAAAACAGAACATTTGAAGTGGTCAAAAAATGATATCTGTCCCACTCCTTTTTTCTGGCCTACTGCTCAATTTTCCCCGCCCTCATGACGCTTACAAATTTCTTTCTTAATTAACAAATTGAACTAAAAAAACACAAAAAATAAATTTAAACACAAATAAAATAAAACACTTTCTAAATGGCTACAACATACTCTGATTTCTTTCTTTCTACCCTTCTAGAGATAATCATCCTGAAAGTAGAGATTTCCAAAAAGCTTTTGTAAATGCTTTGGGCCAGTGTGGTGGCTTTTGATTTTGATTCTGGTGGCTTTTAATTCTTTTCTTTTTTTTCTTTTTTTTGGGTGATGTTGTTTGTTTTTTTTACATCTTGCATGTTTTTTTTCTGATTTTTTTTTTTCTCTGGTTAAATATTTTCATTAAAAAAAAAAAAACATTCCCAAAAGTTTTGACTGTACTGGTCTTCATCTTTTGACCAGCGGGGCGTTTATGGCACATTATCCAAAAGTCTGTAGGGGGCTCATGTAACACTATTTTTTTTAAGTGTTTTTGGGTTTTTTCCTTTTTATAATATTGTTTATTATTTACATTATCACCACCCCTTTAACATCTTAAAACCTGCACTACATCTGGGGTTTCCCTGAAGCCAAACAAAAGCTTTGTGACAACGACTTAAAAGAAAATGTACAAATTTTGAAGGTATAGTTTTTTTGCAATAGACTTTATTAATAGAAATTAAATTTTTTTGTGAACAATACATGTTAATGCTGATCCGGAAACTGCTGTGATGTGATGGGGAATTATAATAGATCTGATGGGCAGAATTATGCTTTGTTTGTTTTCAGCCCTTTCCATCTTTGCAGCAGGAGTTTGGGGCTAAAAGGGTTTTTCCCCACTTTTTTTCCCCGGAAGGTCGTTTTTTTTCAAATTCCCCTGTCAGTTTTTATTTCATTTTTGTTTTTTCTATTACATTAATCTAAAATTAATATCTCCGAACATAACAGATCTGTCATATCCCAAAATTTAAATTTCTTTTTAAAAAAATTTTTTGGGCAGTGGGCTTTTTTCTTTAATGATAAGCATATTACAAATACTGTACTTTTTAAAAAAAACACACTAAATTTTTTCTATTAATCATTAATTTTTACTTATGCTTATTTTTATACGGGTAAAAAATGACCTTTGTTTTAAAAATCTAATTCCAAAGTTCAATTTTTTCATCTTGATTTCATGTTGTCCAAAAAAAGCTCTTTAAAACCGAAAGTATTATAACAATAATATATCAAATTTGTGCATAAATAGGTATTGGAGAAATTTCAATTTTTCCTTGCAATTTTTTTTTACCTTTGGTTTTGTTCCTTTGAATGAAAATAGTCTGGACGGGAAAAAACTTCTTGGTTTTCTGTTGAAAAGGTTTTAAAACAATTTTTC
>NW_026129437.1:0-55362 GCF_022985175.1 Labeo rohita | reverse complement strand
GATGTCGTATGAGTGAATATGTGCATATGCAGCGCTCACTCTCCTTACTGAATAGACTGGGTTTCGTATGTGACAAGATCCTTTCACTATCACTTGAGCTTGGCAAAACTATTTTGTATTTTAGGTCACAAAATGGCCGGCGATCACAAAATGGTGCAGATAATCCGGACTGGCAACCTGGGCATTTCATGAAAGTCACGTGATTTGTGCACCTTCACTGGCATAAAAAAATCACTTAACTCATTCACAGCCAGTCGCTTTGTTTTTTTGTTTTTTTTTTTGTTTGCAACACAAAAAAACAAGCTTTTAAATAATTTTAAAGTATCCCTATAAGTTATCTTCTGCCTTCTTGGTGTGTAACAATAGATTTTTTACTTGTGAAATGTTGGTATCTTTCATTTGGCTTGTTTTGCAACAAGATAGTATAGATTCATTTTAAACTGTAACATTTCTGTTTCTTAGGTACTGAAATGTACTCAAACAATATATGTGACCCTAGACCCCAAAACCAGTCTTAGATAGCATAGGTATATTTGTAGCAATAGCCAAAAATACATTGTATAAGTCAAAATTATCTTTTTTTATGCTATAATACATTGGGATATTAAGTAAAGATCATGTTCCATGAAGATATTTTGTAAATTTTCTACCGTAAATATATCAAAACTTTGCTTAGAACTTCATTTGGACAACTTTAATTTTCTCTCTTTTTTTTTTTTTTTTGCATCCTCACATTTCATATTTTTAAAAAGTTTTATCTCAGCCAAATATTGTCCTATCCCAACAAACCATACATCAATAGAAATCATTTTTTTCAGCTTGTATAAATCCCAATTTCAGAAAATTTACACTTTTGACTGGTTTTGTTCTCCAGGGTCACATATTGGACCTGCTAACTCAATGCAGTTTTAATCAAAAACACTATTCATCACCAACATGCTTTCTTGTTATATGAAAACAGATACATAGATGTATAGACCATGAAGGTGTGCATTAATGAAAAATGGTGACAGCCATTTTGGGAAAGGTAGACAGTGCTGTCATCATTATAAAGCCCAAAGACCATTTTGTCATGTATGTCCCACTGGCAATAGGGGGTGATAAAACATAACATCGCAACCGTGAACGTGCCAGGCATAACCAGGCAGCAAAACAGACCTGCAGTACAGAAACAAGAAAAACCGGTACTTTCCAACAAGGCAATATCTAATGCCAAAGGTGACCTATAAATACAATAGCACTCTAAATATTTAAGGGGAAATTATTTAAGGTGATGTATCATAACAACAAACTAGTACAAAGTGAAAGAGAAAATTGAGTGGTTTTGTTGTTTTAAATTGACTAGCAAAGTAAAAAATAAATAAGCATTGAAAAACTATACAAATTTTGTCAGTTTGTGTAAATAATATGTGCATATGCACACACTCTCACTCTCCTTGCTAAAAAGAATCGGTTTTGTATGCAATGAGATCCTTTCACTATCACCTGAGCTTGGCCGTTTTTTTTATTTCAGGTCTCAAAATGGCTGACAATCACAAAATGGCGCCAATAATCTGGAGCGGCATGACCTTGGCATATCATAAATGCCACGTGATTTCACACAACTAATTGTGCACCTTCACTGACATGAAAAATTTTGCAAGCACTTAACTCATTTATGGCCAGTCGCTTTGTTTTTTGTTTGTGGTGTGAAAAACCCTTTCATTTTATTGTATTCCTGTAAGTCATAAAATTAGTCTTTATCCTTCTGCCTTCCTTTTTTGTCAAATGTTGGTATTTTTCATTAGGCTTGATTTTTATGCTGATATTATAGATTTCTTTTAAACTATAACATTTCACAGTTTGTACTGAATTTGTACTGAAATCTACTTAATATTGGACCTGCTAACTCAATTTGAATCTAAACCCCCACTGATCACCAACATGCATTCATGTTATAGGAAAACAGACGATGAAGACCATCTTGTCATGTCTGTCCTGCTGGCGCTAGGGAGTGATAAAACATAACATCGCAACTGTGAACGTGCCAGGCATAACCAGGCAGCAAACAACAAGAACAACAGGTACTTTCCAACAAGGCAATATCAGAAGACAAATGCAATCTATAAATACAGCAGCACTCTGAATATTTAAGGGGCAATTATGAAAGGTGATGTATCACAACAACAAACTAGTAAGAAGTGAGCGAGAATATCGATCAAGTATTGATTATCACGTAAAAATGAAATAAGCACTGAAAAACTACAAAACTTTTTTGTCAGTATGTGAATTTAAAAACATATGTGCGTATGCACACTCTCTTTTGCTAAAGAGAATTGGATATGTACGCAATGAGAACCTTTCTCTATTTTTTTTATTTATTTTTAATAAAATTTTTTATTTCAGGTCATAAAATGGCCAACAATTACAAAACAGCGCTATCTGGGCATTTAATAATAATCACGTGATTTCATGAAACCAATTGTGCACCATCACCGTGTATGTAAAATTGTGCAAGCACTTAACTCATTCATGGCCAGTCGCTTTGTTTTTTTGTTTGTGGCATAAAAAAAATCTATATGCATAGGTAATATGGATTCTTTTTCAGCTATATTATTTTTTGTTAGTTACTGAAGCCTACTGAGACAGAATATTGGACCTGCTAACTCAATTTTAATCTATTATTTAACACTATTCATCAACAAGGTGCTTTCATATTATAGGAAAACAGATACATACTGTAGATCTATAGACCAAAAAGGGTGACCACCATTTTAGTGCAGGTTGTCATTATTATAAAATGAAGAGCAAATTTTGTCATATCTGTCCCGCTGGTATTAGGTGTGGGGAAACATGGCATGAGGCAGGTACAGCCAGGCACCAGGCCAAACACACAAATGAGTTGCCAGGTGAATCAATAGGGACTTTCTAGGTAAACTGGATTTGCATGTTTGGTAGCTGATCTTGTGATAGCCACAAAGACCAAAATAACAATCAAATGTGTGCATGTCAAAGCCGCCACACAGCTTGTTTGTCAAAATCTAACATTTAGTTCTTGTTGACTTATTGATTCAAAACTATTTTTCAGGGTCATAAAACAATGAGGCTTTAATTTTATAGAGCACTGTTGAATAATATATATGAAATAAAGTCAGAGCGATCTGTTTATTTTTCAAGTAAAGCATCAGGAGCTCAAATCTGGTTGCTAAAACATTGAGCATTTACTTCATATTATGGAGAGACGGAGAAAGTAACAATGTTTATTTCTTGTTGTGTGGCATATTACAAAAACTTTCTGGAAATAAAGGCATTTCCAGGAAGTCATGTGATACCACCAAACTTCACCTTCTCAAAGCTGATGTAACAGGACTGTAAAAGAGAAACCATATTAACTTAAAAATACAATTTAAAAAAACCTCACAGTATGATTTCATTAAATATAGCGCATGAAAAAATATCTAAAACAGTCATTTTTTGACATAAAGGTTGCTTAAATTAAATTTGGTCTATATTTTGCAGTAGGTAGAAATTAAGTATAGCCCAGTCCAAAATTAACATTTGGAGCACATTTCCATGCATGGAAATGTGCTCCAAATGTTCCAAAATGCTTAAAGCATTTTTTTCCTTTGGATTGCAGCACACTGCACAAAATATGCTGGTTAGCATTGGCCTTTCATTTTGTTTGTGAACCAGTTAATAAAGCTTTTCAGGTGTTTGGCATTTAGACATAAAATGGAGGCAGTACTCGCTCGGAGAGGGAGGTGCCAACCTCTTCCCTGTGCTGCAGGGTATGTTGCTACAGGACGAACAACAAACACACAACAAAGTAACATTGAACAAGTAACACAGGTTTTGCTGATAGCTTTTGCTTTATTTCACCTTCTGAGTTTGTAAAACATGTATCACTAAAATAGATTAATATATAAAATGTAGAATATAAGCATACCTTTTCTACAAACAGACACATCCATGTGAAATGGTTTCAGATATTTATTTTATATTTTGAGATATTTCTTTTTAGAAAAAGAACAAAGGAAGCATGTGGTGACATGCATATGCTACAATTAGCTTATGCCCTGTATTTTACATACAAATACATTTCAGTGACCAAGGCAGTTACTAAACTAAAATATTTACTTACTTAAAACAGCATTATACATGGGTTGTTGACGTGACAGCATTTTCACTGTCCCATAAGATAAAAATGAATATAATTAATATTGTTGTTATTTAAAATGCAGTAAATCGTTAAACATTTCTTTGTCCTACATGGACCTGTTGTTATAAAAGCTGCAGTGTTTTTCTTTTTTTTTTTTTTTTAGCAAAATCTCAAATTGTCCTATGGTGTGACTGTCTTAAGCAACTTTTATAAATTGTAAAGAAAAGCATAAAAATAATAATTCTACAAGTGTCTATTTTAGTAAATGCCAATGATTTTTTTTTAATCCATATATTTCTGAAAGAAGGAACTTGATACATTTTGTCTCTGAAAACCACGTCCTCTGGTGTGACACCATATCCTGATTTTAAATCGCCCATTTCCAGAGAAAACGTTAATTAGTTAAAGAACCCCATTCATGATCATGTTACTGAAGCCCCCTGTGAAGCCCATGACAAGTTCATTGTTCAAATATTTAACTTTTTTGGAACCACTACAAAAGTGTTACATTTTGTCATCATTTGGTGCGACACCCCTAAATTATACTTCTAAATTAAAAACTGTATGTTAAACTACATAATCATGGAAAATTCTGCAACTGTTTCTTGCTAACCGCTAATGACAGGTTAGCTCAGAATAGCAAGGTTTAATCTTCTACAGGTTTGAATCTGGAATCTGGCAGGGTTCCCCTGGTAAAATTTGCATTCCAGGGGCTAAATTTTAGTTTTTAAGGTCGTTTTCACCCGAGGACATGAAAAACAACCCACAGCAACAGTTTTAAAGTAGACCAATTCAACAAGGAAAACCACAGACTTGGCAACACTGAGTGTAACATACTGATTGATTAAGAAACCGAAATTTGTAGATGAAAATTATTTTTTGTTTAAACATGTTGATATTGTTTGTATCAAAATTAAACTAACTTTCTCCTTTGACATATTTAAAATTAAATAGAAATATTTTTAGAAATACTACAATTTCTGTCCTTTAGTGTGACATAATGTCCTATGGTGTGACACACATAAAAGAACCACAGATTTGTTTTTATTTTAAAATATCTTTAAAAAAAGTTCAGTATTGCAATAGGTGAGATTTAAATATCATTCATCTTAAAATGGTACAGTTTTCAACAGTTTTTAACAGATGACAGCAACGTTTGTCTTGTGTTCATTTAACAATAAAGACACATCTCATGCTATTTATATATTATTAAGTGTTTTTTTTTCTTAGTTTTTGCAATAATACCTTACATTTCTACTCATTTCCATGTTTGTTGCATTGTGTCCTGCACCAAATTTGCTTTGCATGTGCAGACTTTTCTATCATTTCTCAGTTGGTTAGCTAATCAGTAGCTTCAATGTTGTCCTCATTAAATCGACTCTCTCTTAGTCTGTAGTAGATTCCTTTCTTCTCCATCAGCTCCATGTGAGTGCCTTTCTCAGATACCATGCCCTTATCAATCACTATTATTTGATCTGCATTCTCAATGGTCTTCAGCCTGTGAGCCACGATCAATGTGGTTTGAGTGGTGAAACATGCCAGTGCGTTTTGGATCTGATGGTTACACAGATAATAATGAGAAAATTTTTGAGCAAATTAAAATGTAATTCCAAACTGACTGATTCATGTATATGCATACCATTTTTTCACTCTCAGTGTCCAGGCTGCTGGTGACCTCATCCAGTATGAGGATCTGAGGTTGTCTGATAAGAGCTCTGGCAATAGCAATGCGCTGCTTCTGACCACCAGAGAGAAGACCACCACGCTCTCCAACATCTGAAAAAAGACATAATAGTTTTGGTACATAGATTATATTTGTTAACCCCGTCATTAAGAATGAGCATTCCCCCAAAAGCTTTCTGACGCTTTTAGACACTTTTAGACCAAATTTTCTAAAGGCCGTTGCATTAGGTACAAAATATCAAATCAAGTGGTTTCGTGAAATGTTTAAAGGGGTCATTGGATACAAACTTCACTTTTACATGTTGTTTGAACATTAATGTGTGTTGGCAGTGTATGTACACATCTACCCTATAATGATAAAAATCCATGCAGTGGTTTTTAATTAATCTGTAAAAATAATATCCCCTTTTACAAATCAAGTGTGGCGTCACACCGTCAGAGGCCACTCCCACAATAGTTGATTGACATGAGCGTCGCAGATCAGCTGTAACAGTCCAACCTCCATTGTTTCGATGCCGGAGACAAGTTAGACAAGAATATCTCTGATTGAGCGATTGAGGTGTTGTGTTGCTGGATGTAATAATGAACGTAGTGGTCGTCATTTAATCCCGACATCTGAGCTGCTAAAGATGCAGTGGAATTTGTACATTCACTGCCAACACACATTAATGTTCAAACAACATGTAAAAGTGAAGTTTGCATCCAATGACCCCTTTAAAGGGGTCATATGATGCTATTTCATGTTAATCTTTGTGTTACAAGCTGTTCGTGCATATATAAGATCTGTAAAGTTGCAAAGATTGAAGTCTCAAACCCAAAGAGATATTCTTTATAAAACTTCCTAGAATGGTTTATTCAAGCATGCCCCACATGTCTATGTCATGGTGTGGGAAGATTTGCATAATACTGCTCAAATGTATATGCAAACAAAGAAGGCATAACTTTTATTCTTGCTGTAGTATTGCTGCAGCGGCCATTTTGTGGAGACGCTGTGTGTTTTGTTGCGAAAGTACTTTGTTTGGCCTTCCAAATGAGTACACAACTAGAAATCAGTGGTTAAGTTATATTTACAACACTGTTTCAGAACAGCACAACGCAAATATTTAAGTATTTGCAGGTTGTTTTTTTTTGAAGGACTGTTTCCTGACCCTGGGAGAGTAGCCTATAATGCCGGCTGTGCACACTATAAAGTGGGGAAATTCCAACTTTGCAAGGACAGTCTGGCACTTCTGACTCGCAGCCCGTAAGTACGTTTTCATATTTAAAGAATTTGCTATTGGCTAGACAAACGTGAGTTTTGAGCAGTGTAGAGTAGTGCTTGTTTGTCATTTCTATGAAGTCATTATAATCAGTAATTATGTCTTCATTGGATGCAACAAATGCCTCCTTTCTAATGGGTTTTATTGTTTTTGTCTTGTCGTGCTGGGACATGGCATCACAACATGGGAAGGGGCTTAACATTTCCATCACACGGTTGAGGTATTCAGCAAATCACAACTCACTGAATAGCTGGCTAATCAGAGCACACCGCGCTTTTTAAAACAATGAGCTTTGTAAAAATCTACATGTTTAAGAAAGGTGGGGCAGAGAGGAGGAACAACAATATACAGTATGTGGAAAACAATGTTTTTTGAACCTCAAACCACATAAACACTTTGCATTACACCAAATAAACAAAATAATGTTCTTTTTAGCATCACAACCCCGTTAATTTTTGTTTGCTTATGCTTTTTTTTATTA
This sequence comes from Labeo rohita, assembly GCF_022985175.1. Classification (NCBI taxonomy): domain Eukaryota; kingdom Metazoa; phylum Chordata; class Actinopteri; order Cypriniformes; family Cyprinidae; genus Labeo; species Labeo rohita. The sequence goes on along the minus strand of NW_026129437.1, from coordinate 47,801 downwards.
AATAAATACATAACACCTGTTTTTGATATTTTGTTATATAATGAAAATACATTTATACATTTTCATACTTTTTGGGGTCCCTGTATGTATATAAATTAGTGCTGTCAACTGATTAAAAAATTAACTAATTAATTGCACATTTTTCTGAAATTAATTGTGATTAATCGTGATTAATTCCAGCTAACATTAAAGTTTTTTAAATATACTTTTATATTGCAATAAATTCACATTCAAAAAATGAACGTAGAAACAACATAAAGACAGCATATTCTTAATATTTGTTAAATACCAATTTTATGACTGAAGGTGAGCATCACTGGTACCAATATTACTGATGTCTCTAGGAAATTGTTCTTTTTTCCTAATATTTAACCATTGACTATAACCATTTATAACTGAGAGCCATAAATGGTAACATTTATTAGACTTTAAAAAATAACAACTTCCATAAATTACTCTTTTGTTCAGGAAGTGAACTTCTTCTTTAAGTGAACTTAAAACAATGGGTAGTAATTGGAAAAAAGCTGGGTAGTAACTGATTACATGTAATCATCTGGATTGCGTAATCAGATACAAAAAAATTAAGTACTTGTTATTAGAGTAGGTTACATTTTAAAATACTCGTAATCAGACCACAGTTACTTTTTATTGATTTCATGATTACATATTATTCACACAATAGCAATAATTTATTAATCATTTATTGATTCTTTCTAATTCCTCTTTTTTATATTTTAAATTTTCCTTTCTAAAATAGTCTCCCGCTTATATACATTCAGAAAATCCAGTTTTGTGGACTTGCACACATAGACTATATTCAGGTGGCTACACAGAATTTGACCAATGGATTTACAAAAATCATTTCAGATTTAAGAAGTGTTTCAACATTGATCAACTATTGATGAACACATTCATTTTTTATTTGAATAATACCATGTATTATTATGTATTATTAAAAGGATTTCAATCTCATCAAAATGCACAAATTCTCATTATATCTTTATTTGCAGACATTCTCTTTCACCTAAAATATTTACTTTTAAAGTCAGCAATTCTGTTAAAGACAATGTCTCCCTTTGTATTGAACTTCGTCGTAACTTTGCAGATATTGTTTATGCTCAAACAGCAACATTACACACAAGCTAAAGTGAAATCATAATCAATGACCCCTTTAAGTACCCCTGAGATTTAACTTTTTTTTTTTTTTTTTAATTAAGATGTAAAAAAAATATTTTAATAATTAAGTATCACATTTGCATCTTTACAGTTTAGGTAACATAAAATATTTCAAATATTTCTTTAGTAAGTGTATTATTTTGATTGTTATTTTAAAATGATTTATTTTAATTTTACATTTATAATTTAATTACTTGTTAGCCTGTCATTAAACTCGCAAACCCCCTGCAGTTCCTTTACGAACCAGTTTGGGAAACCTTGATGTAATATAATGTTTAGTGCACTTCATGTTGTTAATTACAATGAAAGGAATATATTTTCTCACTCTTTGATCATATCATTATGATACAAGATTATCCTGTTTAAATCAATGTGATAAACAAGTTAGGTCAGAAGTAATCTGAAAGTAATCTGATTATATTATCTAAAATGTGTAATGTAATGAATTACATTACTGACTACAATTATTGTCATGTAATTTGGAACCAGTAACGGATTACAATTTGTAAGTAATCTACCCAGCTCTGTGTATTTGTATTAACACAGTGTGTTTTGTAGGAAAATACCTTTACGAAAAAAAGTAATTTCAGCCTATTTACAAATTTTACCATTTTTAACAGAAATGTAGAGATTCCATCCATATATTACCTGTATCATAGCCTTCTTTCAGAGAGTGAACAAAGCTGTTAACATGGGCCTGTTTAACTGCAGTCTGAAGCACATCTTCAGAGTAACTGTCAAGGCCATAAGTGATGTTGTTCTGAATAGAGCAGGCAAAAAGCTCTGGTTCTTGACTCACAACAGCTACCTGCATTGAAAACAGGAATTATTCACAAATCTTCTTACTTCAATTGTGATATGGGCCAAACATCTCAAATCTAGATGTACATGATGCAGCATTTAAGGAAAGCATGGTATTACCTTTTGGTGAAAGTACTTGTGATCATATTCCTTTAGGGGCCTTCCATCCAGGAGAAGTTCACCAGACTGGGGCTCATAAAGGTGCTTTAACAGGGCTACGCAGGTGCTTTTCCCCCCACCTGAGACACCCACTAGTGCAGTGATTGACCCTGGTTTCATCTCAAATGAGACATTCTACAGAGATTCAAGACCAATAAGCAAAAGAACAAATATATTGAGATGTGTAACAATTTACATCCAAATTATTTTCTTAATCTAAATCAGGGGGCTCAACCCTGTTCCTGGAGATCGACCTTCCTGCAGAGTTTAGTTCCAACCCTAATCAAACACACCTGTCTGGAATTATCAAGTGCTCCTTCAGATCCTAATTAGCTGGTTCAGGTGTGTTTGGTCAGGGTTGGAGCTGAACTCTGCAGGGAAGTCGATTCCAGGACCAGGGTTGAGCACCCCTGATCTAAATGTATTGTATGTAAACTTTTTCATACAAAGGTTTTTGTAAAATCAATGTACCTCCAGTACTTTCTTGTCTGGGCATGATGAATATGAGAAGCTAATGTTTTTAAACATCACATGTCCTTTGAGCTGGTCAGGTGCAAGCTCACCACATAAAACAGATGGTTTGTGATCCATATACTCAAAGACTTTGTCAGCTGACTCCAGTGACTCAATAAGGTCCATATGCAGTTCAACTAAGGTCTGGAATAAAGAAAAGCAGATGTTAACAATTAAATGTGCAATTTTAATTAAAGAGTTTACTATCAATCATTTTTCCCACTCTTTTGCAGTTATCTTTTACGTTATTTTCTTTCACTCATTTCCAAAAGTGAAAGTAAATTTTAAGAGAACATGACAGATTTTTTACTGCATAAATGGATGTTGTTTGTCTGAAAATGGTGGCACATAAACCTGTTTTCATATATGTGCAATTCCCACAGATATTTGAACTACTATTATGAGACTACTTAAAAACAAATGACAACTCTAAATGTGTCTCACTTGTACATAGCCTCCAATCTCCATTTGGTAGAGTATGAAGGACACAAGGTTTCCAGGAGTCATTTGACCTGATTTGATCATTTGCTGCCCATACCACATGATCAGCACCCGCATGCTTAACTGAAATAACTAAACAAAATATGTTATTTCATTAGTATCGTTTACAGACATCCCAGTGCCTGGACAAATATATTGCAATGAAAATATAGCCTTTTGAGATAATTACCCTCATGAATAGCAAGTAAGTAGCTCTGACACTGTCTCTGCGTATTTTAAAATGGTATGTTTCTTCAAGTCTGGCATTATACATCTTCTGCTCCACCATCTCAGCCCCATTGCTCCTGACAGCTCTGATAAGGTAAATGCTTTCTCCAGCAACCTGGTTACTTTTTACTATGGACTTTTTCACTGAACTCACCAGCCCCTTACAAACACAAAGAGAAGGCATGTAAGTTAACAGGACAGACTGCCAAAAACTTAAAATTTACTCACCCTCAGGCCATCCAAGATGCAAATGAGTTTATGCATCTGAAAAGATTTGTAGAAATGTAGCATTACATTACTTGCTCGCCAATGGATCCTCTGCAGTGAATGGGTGCCGTCAGAATGAGAGTCCAAACAGCTGATAAAAACATCACAATAATCCACAAGTAATTCACAACACTCCAGTCCATCAGTTAATGTCTTGTGAAGTGAAAAGTTATGTTTTTATTAAACAAATCCATCATTAAGATATTTTTAACTTCAAACTATCAAACATATTTGTCAAGAACTGTTTTGGCTTGTAAACAAAGCTTGATTTGTGCATATGTCTCTCCTGATTCAGATGAGACAACCTTTTCTTTGAAGAAAGCAATATTATGTATTAGAGACAGAATCAACGGTTTAAGGTTAACACATCTTGATGGATTTGTTTATTACAAACATGCACATTTTCCCATCACAAGACGTTAATTGATGGACTGGAGTGGTGTGGATTACTTGTGGATTACTAATATATTTTTATTAGCTGTTTGGACTCTCATTCTGACTCTCATTCAAAGGGTCTGACAGACGGCACCCATTCACTGCAGAGGTTCTATTGGTGAGCAAGTGATGTAATGCTACATTTCTCCAAAACTGTTCTGATGAAGAAACAAACACCTCTACATCTCAGATGGCCTGAGGATGAATATATTTTCAGCAAATTATCATTTTCGTGTGAACTATTCCTTTAATCAATAATATGTCTGTGCCTTGTTCATGAAATAAACAAAAATATAAAGGCACACATTTCAAATGATTAATCACAGTATCCAGTGTATTTCAGTGTTTTCATTTACCTGATAGTACTTGTTGTATATTTTCTCAGCAGTGATAGTAATTGGTGACTCAAGAGCACTGAGCAAGGCCAGGGGCCAGCAGAGCTGAATCATGAAACAGTAGATGCCGATAGTCATAACAAGACTGCGCAGAAGAATGTTGACATTTGCAGCCAGAGACCGGCTCATCAGAGATGCATCACTAGACAAACATGTGGTGATATCACCTGTATGAAGAAACTCAGTATTAAAAATAGAGCCTGTTGAGCATCCAAGTGAGCATCTTGCATGACTGACCTTTTGATGTTGTTTCAAAGAATGCTATGTCTTGTTTGACGAAACAACCAAAAAGACGTTCCCGGACTCTTTTTGTAAGCCTGGAAATTGTGAGCATGAACAATCCACCTCGGCATCCAGCGGAAAAAGACCTGAAAGTGCACAAACTGCATATTTTAATGTACATCCAACCCAAATATGCATGGAACATGTACACAAAGATCAAACTCACCCTCCAAAAGAAGTAAGCCCCATGAAGAAAATTGCACTTGCAAATGCATTACTATCAAATTTTGAATTCAAGGCGTCAATTATTTGACCAGTAAATGCAGGCATGAGCATATCACCTGAAATTATAGATCAGGATAATGAACAGTCATAGTGAAATATAACAGAAAAAACATGTTGTAAGGTACAGAAATAATCAATCAAAACGTAGCCCGAAGCTAATTTCTCACCAATAACAGCCGCAACAAGGAACAGGAAAGCCCCACATATTGGTACCACATCGGGTCTAGACAGAGACAGAAGTCTGAAGAGTGTCCTCAGCGGTCCCCGATCTGCTGTCTGCATCATGCTAGCCTATGAGCTAGATATGAATAGATGTAGCTAATTAGCCCGTTCAAAATGCGTTCTCCACAGGTTTAAAACGCCTATTTTCGCTCGTATTATAAATATGTATATAGCCAGCAGCTTCGATTTCTTTGTTAAAGAGGTATAGGTCCCTTGTATAAACGCTGATGTATTCGACCTGGCTTCTCTAGAAGCGAAACGTCAAACCCCCCTAGATGTAAAAGTGAAACGACTTTATATTTATCCATTTAACAAATGCCTAATCCAAAATCTTTTCACAAATCAGAACATAATTCCGTTCGTTACCACAGTATCGTTTCTGAAGAGATGCGACGATAAATTCAATGCCAGTGTTGTGTTAAAATCTGGATATTTGTACACGATTTTCCTCGCAGAATACCGGCGATGTGAATGTTGTTTTAAAACATGATCCGTGGATTATGGTAGAGGCCGTTAACTTTCGGTTTCTGTTTTACCCTCACAAATGTTCACGTAATGTTTGCAAAATTTTTAAGCTTTAAAATTCCTTTAACGTTAACAACCCCCAAAAAATAAAAATAAAAAATAATAAAACAAAATTAAAGAATAAATAAATAAACAGAACTGTATAAAGTTAGCCTAGAATTAACTCATGGAAATATTATAAAAATGTTCTTAGAACATATTTTTATTTGCCGAGTTACCTATAAAAAGCCTTTAAAAATATGTCCTGTAGTTAGATTAATAGAAAAATTTCATATCTCATGCAATACTAGTCATTCTTATTTGGGAAAAAGTGCGTTCTCTCAACCAAAAGAAGAGGTTCCTTTTGGCTGCAAAGACTGTGAAGTCACACTGGAGGTGCAATGAGCAAATTAAGAAATACACCTTCTGAAATTAAGTTTACAATTATTGATCAAGCTGTCTCTAAAAGACCTCATTATCTGACTTATTGGTGATGGTAAAACCCAAGCGTATGAATTCATCATATAACACTTTTACAAGCTACATAGTCAGATAAAGTCAGTGTATAATAAGTGTATAATAAGTGTCATTATTAAATGATCTGAGGTTAAAAGGAAATTACATCATATATTAGAGATAAATGCATTTGCTCATGACAGTGTAAATGTAAATGTACAAAACAACATGGCTTTTAACGCACCTGACTTTGCACTTTTTTCACCAATGGAAATAAAAATAGTTCTGAATTATTTATTACTATGTATTGCAGAAACACACTGTTTTCATACATGTCTCTTTAAATGCAAATGAGCTGCTGCTCCCCACCCCCTTTTCCAGAATAGGGCTGTGCATTTACAGCTCATAAAGTCTCGGTTACATATGTAACCCTCGTAGAGCTGAAGATCTTTGCCCGAACCCGATGAAACCCGACGGGTTTCTATTGGTGAGCAAGTGATGTAATGCTACATTTCTCCAAAACTGTTCTGATGAAGAAACAAACACCTCTACATCTCAGATGGCCTGAGGATGAATATATTTTCAGCAAATTATCATTTTCGTGTGAACTATTCCTTTAATCAATAATATGTCTGTGCCTTGTATCTAGTATGTTCTGTATTTTTTAATTCAGTGTATATACAGCAGATTTGGCTAAATGTTCCACAGATATTCCTTATACATTATGAGGTATAAAATATATTTGATAAAAGGCTTCGGAAGAAAAGATTTGGACAAATGTTTTCACAGTGATTTATTTCATCTTACAGACAGTAATTGCATCGAAAGTATTATTTGTTAACAATCTTTTCATCTGTAACCAGCTACATGTCTGTACTAATAGAAACTCTCTAGTTTAAACAAAAGTTGTCATAGCATTATTTAGTGACAGCTCCAACCTATATTACTTGCGTTCAGAAACATATCTATGATGAAGATCACCAACATCATTCTGGGAAACCTTGATCCAGCCATCTTTTTGCATGTGGTACACTGGAAAGATTAAAAACACAAAGCACAGAAGTAAGGTTTTCACCATGCATGTTCTGATGAACATATTCTGTGGTCAGTGTTTAAACACTGTGTAAGAAGCTACTTACTGTTGACCACCCCTCCAGAATAGGCATCACGGTGTGTGGCATGATAAATGGCTCTCTCTGCTAAGTCGTAAGCCTCAGGTACACTTAGGTCCCACCTATGCCCTGAGTCCATCACACCATAGGCATAGTTGGACCCTGAGCCTGTGGAGAACATATCTCCTGCTAACCTTGTGCCATTGCTGCTCACATAATACAGACCTGGACCCTATAAAACATAAATGCAAACAAAGATGTAGCAGGATTAATGAAAAGCACTTTAAATGGTGTTTTAGGTAGGGTTATCATCACTGCATTCTCCTTTTGTTGAATGAACAGATGTTTTTGACAGACAACGATTTTGTGTTATAAAAATAGAAATGAGTTTTAAACAAGTCTTATTATGCCACTTTTTACAACATGTAATGTCTGTTAAGTCCACAGCCCAAGATACCCCACAGATCGTTGATTATATCACTTTGAAAATGCCTATTTAGAGTGGAAGCAGAAACACACTGTTTTCATACATGTCTCTTTAAATGCAAATGAGCTGCTGCTCCCCACCCCCTTTTCCAGAATAGGGCTGTGCATTTACAGCTCATAAAGTCTCGGTTACATATGTAACCCTCGTAGAGCTGAAGATCTTTGCCCGAACCCGATGAAACCCGACGGGACCCGGCGGGTTCGGTCGGGCTCGGGCTTAATTTATATCATTTTACACGGGCTCGGGCCGGGCTCGGCTTTGCGCTCCGGCTTTGCGCTCCGGCTTTGCACTCCGGCTTGCGCGGTAAATGAGCGGTCATGTGATGCGTTTCGATTAGCGTGACAAAGATGCGAAAATGGATGCTGAGGAGGTGAAATGGAAGCTTGCCTTTTCAATTAAAAGACGACGCTCAGTTGAGTTTAATTCTTTACTGTAAGTTCAAAATTGAATTGCATTCTGTTTGCTACCTCAATTTACTTTTTGTCTATTTAGAACAGTCAGGCTGATGTTCAAACTAACAAAAATGTAAACTTTGGTCTTGTCTATTGCGGAACAGAAAAGGTGAGATTGGAGGTAAATGTTTGAAGATAAAAATGAGAATGGCTCTTACTCTCTCATCCCAGCCACAAACCATAGTGCCCATGGAGAGGCCCATGCCACGATACTCAGCCACCATGTTGGCTAGAAGCTTGGATGCTGCGGCCACACTAATCCGTGTCTTGTTTCTGAGCTTGTAAATCCTTCACAAGATATAATATCAGCCTTAAGATTATTTTTAGTACTTGCAGATTGAATTCATTCAAATTATTTTTATTGCATTAAAAATATACTCCCTTAAACTTTAACAGGAAAAAAGGAATAATCTATATCAAATTTACCGGCACTCTTTGGCCAGTCTTCTCTCCCAATAAACACAGTCTGCTGCATTGCCAGACATTGTCCCAAGGAGATAAGGGTTGATCTCAATGACCTTGTTGAATGTTTTTGTGTCTGCAAATGAAATGAAGAGGGTTAAGTATTCAGCTGCATATGTGAAATGAAATTGCTTGTAAAACTTTTTTAGCTTTAAAAACCCACCTATGTAAGACCCTGCAGATGCTCTGGAGTCCACAGCCACCATCACTCCATGCTGGAACTTGAAAGCTAAGGTGGTCGTTCCATGAAGAAATTCAATTTTGATGTCCGTATCTCCCTCTGTGAGTGGCCCAAGAAACTGCTCCGGCTGTAGAGATTAAAAAAGAGAAGAGCATAAACATCTCAGTACGAACCCATTCAGCTAAATCCATTGTTTTAAGCCAGTTGTCTTTGTTTAAGCCAGGTGTGGAAACTAGGAGTCAACGCGGATGTAGCGCTAGTCGACTTACGTCCATTCCAGTCGGGACGGCCAATTCGTTGGCGTTCAGTCCGAACATGTAATGACTCGGACCGCAGGTGTTCGGCTCAGATTGCCAAGCTGTAGGTGAACAGCATGATTCTTTCAGCTCGGGTGACAAGCATACGTCCATAAGCGCCATAGTTGAACGGTAATTGCTAACGAAATGTAGCGTCACAACATGAGATCAATTGAAAATGAAAGTGATACTTAACTTTGTTGAGGGGGATGGGTGCGTCTTCAGTTGAAAATGTCTGTTTTTACATAAAAACAATTTCATGAATTTATCGATTTAAGACTTTGCTCTTAGTAAGAAGCAAATCATGTCAATTTTACGTCTTGTTTTTTATTCTTATAAATCCACTCAATAAAAGACAAAATATTTGCGTAAATAATAAAACAAATAAACAGTTTAGAGCAAATGTCATGTCTTTCAAGACAAGATTTTTGCGAGCAAGATTAACTGGTTGACTTTAAATTTAGAACTGAAATAAAGATGTTTTCAGTGATTTATTGTAGAATATTTCAGTAAAAACGCTGCCAGCAGCAAACCCTGATGACATCACCAGTAACTATGTAGTTTTGCTTCCAACAGGTTTAAACTAGGAAGACTGGCAATGGACGGATGTTTCCTTGAATAGCATAATATTGATTTATCCGTAAACTAAAATAACTTCAACCAAATGATTACCTGACAAGTCAGGTTTCTGAGACAGAGAAATAAATATCATAAACATAAATATCATTATTAGAAATAAACAGACACATTCAAAACTGACAAATCACAGTTTATTTGAAAATCAGATATCATGTGACAGCATCTAGTGTCATATTTTCTCCTATCAGTGGACACTTGAAGAGGTTGATAATGGTAATCTATTAAATGTTTCAAAATTAAGTAGCACAGAAAGCAATCATTATGAGGTTTCCATGCTTTGAACACTCTCTTCAATCAATTCCATGTCAAAACGCTGAACTTTTTCTGTGAGTATTGCGGTTGTCCCTGGTTTGTATTTGTAATGTCCCTCCCTGTGGGGAAAACAATGACTGATTGAGCAAGCATTCATGAAATTCTTATATTTTATTTAAGTCAGAAATTCTCATTAAATACACTACCATTGTAAGCTACTACTTCTACAAAACCTATGAACACCCACCTTTTCCCAATGCGTTCTGACTCCTGGTATGGCCTTATGTAATCAACACCGTTTCTTGTAATGACACACAAGTCGATGTTGTGACCGGATCCAAGATCATTCATTATACCGGCATAGATGGCATCCCGAACCAGATGTTTGGCAGACTCCATCTAAAAAACAGTATAATTAACACTCAAAGTACATTAAAAAACATCAGCCATTAATATAATGATATAAATGTTATCCCATACTTACATCCATGTCTGATTTATAGCCGTCTTCTAAAATTCCCATAGCTGGTAGATTTCCAGATCCTGCATTAAAACATTTGTGAGCATGAGGATGAATTCATTTGAATTACTCTCCTCCCAATTATGTTCGTATTAGAAGAAGAAAGCTCACCCATAGCAAGAAATGGCACCTTGTCCATGTCTCCATAAGGTCCAATATCATAGAGGTGACCTCCTGTGCAGTCCACCCCACCCAGCAGCAGGTTAGCTCCAACCTGCCCATGGTATCTGAAGAAAACGTATGGTATGTTTATTTTTCTTCAGCTCTGACAAAAGAGAGGAAACTCCAGTACATAAATTAGTAACAAGATTGCTCAGTGATTGTTTCTTTAAAGGAGTGATTCACTTCCAGAACAAAAACTTACAGATAATGTACTCACTCAAGATGTTAATTTCTTTCTTCAGTTTAAAGAAATTATGTTTTTTTGAGGAAAACTCTGTGTTTTCTGGTTCAAGTCAGTTAGGGTATGTCAAAAAATTTCCATGTCATTTTGTCCTCCAACTTCAAAATCGTTGCTGTTTTAGCTTTTTTTTTTTTTAAAGGGCATTTGATCTTCTTTGCATGTTTACTTTGTAAACACTGGGTTGGTACTTCTGCAACGATGTAGGATGATTTTGAAGTTGGATGAGATGGGAGTTTTTCGACATACCCTAACTGTCTTGAACCAGAATACACCGAGTTCACGCAGACCTAGACAAGACGAGCGTTTGAGGTTAAAAAGTATAAAAATTGTCAATTTTTTAGAAAATAAGCAATTGTTTCACTAGATAAGACCCTTCTTCCTTGGCTGGGATAATTTAGAGCTCATAGAAGCTGCATTTAAATCATTTTGGAAGTTCAAACTCACGGGTACCATTGAAGTCCATTATATAGAGAGAAATCCTGAAATGTTTTCCTCAAGAAACATAATTTCTTTATGACTGAAGAAAGAAAATCTTGAATGACAAGGGGGTGAGTAATTTTTTTTTTTTTAGTATGTAACAGGAAATATGATATTTGAAAAAGATATCACAGTAAACATTAAGGTCTTTCAAATACTTAAGCAAAATAAAAAATTAAAAGTAACAAAATATTTTTTTTAGCTTTTATCTTAAGTGATTTACAGTAATATTTAGCTTTTGTTTATGGTGAAATTTAGTTGTAAAATGCCAAAACATAACACATTCTCCACAGTCTGTGCATGGCATGAATTTACATGACAGACAATGCATATGTAGGCTTACATAGTTTTATGTACTGCAACTAATAATTTAGTGTGTGTGTGTACTAAATGAGCAACTCTCTATTCCTCCACCTCATCCTCTTCTTCCTCGAGTGGGTTTAAATCTGTTCCAATAGTCTAGTATGCAGCATATCAGTCAAACATCGCATGTCTCTTGATGCATTTAAAAACACATGGCACTTAGATCTCAAACTAAATCTACGAATGCACCAAGTGTCTCTCTATATCCCCATATGGAATAGTTCACCACAGTACTGATGACCTTGCATTGTAATTCTGTTCTGTGTGCATCTCTTGATTTTCCACCCAAATCCACATCACATGTAATCACATGTATTTATCTTTTGTCACTTTCTTTAATCATGCAGCTCTAAAATCCTTACTGAAACCATAATATCTTTTTCTTTTATTAAATTAATTTAAATTAAGTTTTGTGCCATACAGTTTTCATGTGTATGTTCCATGCTATTTTCGTGTTGGTTATCACATATGGTTATTTTGTGTATAAACATACTTATCCTTTCCTCTGCAATAATGATATCTTTGTTGTATCTTACTCCCCACATCCATATATTATCTACACTCTATATATGAATATCTATAAATAATAATCAGATCATGTTCCTTTGTTAAAGGCATAAAAAATGTAAATGTGACCGTACCGAAAGAGAGTATCCTGAAGGACGGTGACTGCCATGATGACACGGGGGTTGCGACCACTGTTCATTGAGAAGATGGTGAGATTGGATGAGATAAGTTCAGTAACTTTCTGTGTGTCTGCTGCTGTCCCTGCACCACAGCAACTTTGCATGGAGAAAGGTCAGATGGGATGTAAAGAAACAAAGAAAACGAAAGTCATTAACATACATTATATTCTGTGATGTGTTAAAATTAGAGAATTTGAACATGTTACTGGTTTTGTACTTCATACGTTTTAACCAATCCAATCTCATAAAAATATGTACCTCTGGGTACTTTTTTGCAGCACCGTTTTTACGTACCTTACTGCACTGAGTGGCGCTGAAAACACGGCTAAAACATGGGTTCAATACGTGAACCCTGGCACGTTTTTATTACATTGATATAGGTACGTATTGCTGTGTTTTTATTTACGTTGCTTCAGATACATATTGCGGCGGTTCAGAGTTCAAATATCTGGGGACTGTCGCTAGCTGAATCTTCCTTTTGTGCAGATTTGAACTGTTTTGTCGAACTGTAGTTACATAACTTTTTAACCGCTCAAGTACGCTACTGCGTGAGCCACGGAACACACCTACCACCTATGAAAACCCATATATGAAGCTGGATATGTCATGCTAACATTCAAAACATCAGTTTTCAAATCTCCCAGCATATTAAAATAGTTTTTAAGTCATAATGCAATATTCTTCAAGTAATTGTGCGAAAATTACACTTTATCAAACTCTGTAAATCATACTTTGTGTATAAAGGAATAAAAGGTGTCAGAATTTTACTGCCTTTAGTGTTCATTTCTTTTGGAAACTGCAGTGATATGTACTTATTGGTACGTATTTCGTATCTCGTGAAAAAGTTCCCCTTAGGTACGTTTTTGTCATGAGACCAGGTAGGTTTTAACTTTGTGAAATTAAACATACAAGTTAATAATGCTGAACATCCAACATGCTAAACTCACTAAATGTTTGGAGCCAGGTAGTGAATCTTGGCACACATCTTGTCGGCAACCACTTCACTGGATGTGGCACGAGTATCTGCACCAAGAACCACTCCATCCTGCAAAACAGAGGTCAGATTAAATAAGACCCTGTTTAAATTAATGATGAAGTGTCACTTATTAGTTCAAGTCTGTTTTACCTTAAACACAACTCCAGCGATAGTTGTTCCAGTTTTAGCTGGCTTTGGTTTCTTCCCCTTCACCAAACTGTCCAACGCTGCATTTCTATAAAGAAACACAACTCAGATGTGTCAATTAACTCGCATGATCTTGGGTCAAAGCAAGTCTGCAATGCATATGTCAGCCATTGCATTATGTAAAAGTGGGGGGGGGGGCGGTGGATGACCAAAAAAAAAAAAAATATTGTTGGGTTTGCATTCACTACACAGCTCCACATTTTATTTAGGACAGCCTAACCCAGGGGTCACCAAACTTGGTCCTGGAGAGCTGGTGTCCTGCAGAGTTTAGATCCAGTTTGCCTCAATGCACCTGTCTGGAAGTTTCAAGGTTCTTTGTGGCAAAAGGTTCTTCAGATTATAAAAAGTAAGAAAAGTTAATAGTTCTTTAAAGAACCTTTGACTGAATGGTTCTTTGTGGAACCAAAAAATGTTTTTTTTTCTATGGCATCGCTGTGAAGAACCTTTCAAAGCACCTTTAAGAGTGTAGCCAGTGTAGAGCAACTCTTTCAAGAAAGTCTTGGGTCTGTGTCAAATCAAATGGACGGTCATAATAGCATACATTTTATGTTCACAGGTTGTTCTTGTTAAAGTGACTGATAGCCTAATGGTTTTTATCCTAATGGTTCCTTTCCTTATATTTATCGAAGCTATTTTATCAACTACGGACTGGTTATTGCTGCGCGCAGCCACTTACTTTCTTTTTAAGAGTAGCTAATATATTTTTTAATCTGCTGATAAAAGACAATAACGAACAAGGAAAGTCGGAAATGCTTATTTTAGCGTTGTACAAACTGTTGTCATTGATCGAGCACTGTATGCTGATCCGTCGCTAACATCGAGCTATCACTTTCACACTCACCTGGTGTCACAAAAAATGACGATTTTACCAAGATTTACCTTGACGTGTTTTCGAAGCAGAAGCCTGACTCCGGAATCTCCAAGATATTTGAATACATGGCAAATATATGTGAACGGTTCCGATAGATTTTAGCAATCTGGACACATGAGGTTTAGAAAAGGAGACAAACGATTAAGAGGCGGCAGCTTAGAAAGTGAAACTATAGACCGACCAACCAGTTCACAGAATGTTTGTTTCCGCTCTTTGAGAAGCCTGCGAGTCGTGTGCGTCGTTGTAAAGAGTATTTCAATAGAAAAGTTCATAAACTTTAGCGAAATTTGTTATCCACATTTTCGAATAGAGGTACGAGCTTCCTTAAACATGAACAGGTATTCGTCAGACAGTCGTGTGAAAGGAGTCAGCCTCGGGGTGAGACCATTTTCCTGAAATTCATATTCATTCTGATAATGGCGCAGGACAAAGCGATGACGCGGTTAAAACGATAATTACGCAGAAACATTTATTTATAAATGCATTTTCTTTGACAGACTACAATATTAGCGGTGAAGTTCGCTGGAGGTGTTATTATTGGCTCAGATTCGCGAGCCTCGATGGGTGGGTAAGTTGATAGCATATATGTCACTGTAAGGAGAGGCATCCCACAATTCCACCGTGACCGCAATGGCAGCAGATTGTCCATTGCATTGACAGATTTTAATGACATTTTATTTGTTCAGTAATTTGTTTAAGGGGCACTTGCAGTCAATGACTGCCCCAGAAATAGCTACAGAGCTAAATTTCATTTGCAGTAGTGGAATGGAACACACTGTTAGAACACTCATATCCTCACATAGCACTAGGCTGTTAAAGTCATGTTCTGGATACTATTTACTTCTTACATTGATTACAATAACGGTTTAATACAGTGCATCTGGAAGGTATACACTGTGCTTCAATTTTTCCACATTTTATGTTACAGCCTTATTCCAAAATGGATTAAATTTATTATTTTTCTCAAAATTCTGCAAACAATACCCCATAATGACAATGTGAAAGAAGTTTGTTTAAAATATTTGCAAATTTATAAAAAAAAAAAAAAAATCACATGTACGTAAGTATTCACAGCCTTTGCTCAATACTTTGGCACCAATTACAGCCTCAAGTCTTTTTGAGTATGATGCTACAAGCTTTGCACACCTATTTTTGGGCAGTTTCTCCCATTCTTCTTTACAGTACCTCTCAAGCGCCATGCATCAGGTTGGATGGAAAGCGTCAGTTCACAGCCATTTTCAGATCTGTTCAAGTCTGGAGTCTGGCTGGCCCACTCAAGGACATTCCCAGAGTTGTCCCGTAGCCACTCCTGTGTTATCTTGGCTGTGTGCTTAGGGTCGTTGTCCTGTTGAAAGATGAACCATCACCCCAGTCTGAGGTCCAGGATCAAGGATGTCTCTGTACATTTGCATTCATCTTTCCTTTGATTCTGACTAATCTCCTAGTTCCTGCTGAAAAACATCCCCACAGCATGATGCTGCCACCATCATGCTTCACTGTAGGGATGGTATTTGCCAGGTGATGAGCGGTGCCTGGTTTCCTCCAGACATGATGCTTGGCATTCAAGCCAAAGAGTTCAATCTTTGTTTCATCAGACCAGAGAATTTTGTTTCTCATGATCTGGGAGTCGTTCCTTGGACTTCATGGCTTGGTTTGTGCCCTGACATGTATTGTTCACTGTGGGACCTTATATCGACAGATGTGTGACTTTCCAAATCATGTCCGATCAACTGAATCTACCACAGGTGGACTCCAATCAAGTTGTAGAAACATCTTAAGGATGATCAGTGGAAACAGGATGCAGCTGAGCTCAATTTTGAGTGTCATGGCAAAGGCTGTGAATACTTATGTACATGTGATTTATTTTCATGAATGAAAATAATTAATATAATCCATTTCAGTATAAGGTTGTAACGTAACAAAATGTGGAAAAAATTAAGCGCTGTGAATAGTTTCCAGATGCACTGTAACTACGAAAATAATTCTGAACTTATCCTTAAACCTTAACCCATGTTAACCCACCTTATACCCAGTACTTTCTTAAGTAGGTTCATTGTAAGTACAGGTACTGTAAAGTAAAGAGCAACCCACATAACATTTGAAAAATACATTCCAGTATAATACAAATACAAAAATACGGTAGCACTTTATTTTAGTCATGTTATTCATATACATATTATGTACTTATTTTAGAAATTACAATAGCTAGTTGAAATCAGTTCATTGCTGAGTGATCATTGTTGATAATGTGAATGAATGAACTGAAAGTGACCATGTAAATTATTAAAAGGCATATTCTTTTTGTTCAGGTCTTATGTTTCATCAAAGGTAATTAACAAACTAGTTCAAGTCCACGACAGAATATTTTGCTGCATGTCAGGATCACTCGCTGACGCTCAAGCCATCACGCGTGCAGCCAAATTCCAGCTCGCATTCCACAGGTGATTCTGAAACCTATTTGAAATATGGTTTATTTGCATTTTCAAGTAATAAATGGATAATTGAGTCCCTCATTGTATTATTATTTAATCTTCCGTAATGAATAGTCACTAAAATGAAGAGAACCTTTTTCTCCAGTTGAACAGAAATCGTTTTCTTTCTCTCTGGTACATCCAGTATTCAGATGGATGAGCCTCCTTTGGTGATGGCAGCAGCCTCTATTATGCAGGAGCTGTGCTATCAGCACAGAGAGGAGCTCTCAGCTGGTTTCATCACTGCAGGCTGGGACAGGAAAAAAGGACCACAAGTAGGACTGCTTCCTTTCTGCTATTATTATATTGAAGTATTTTATACTGGTAGCAAATTCTTATTTATTAGTGCTTGCGGGAGCACATACACACTTTTGTCGATGTTATACTTTCAAAAAAGCAAGAAAGGGTTTAGGCTAAAGGCTCATTTACACCAGGAATGATAATTATTCAAACCATTTGAGCATCCGCACCAACAGCTGATAACGTTCTTTTTATTATAAGCTTGCCTTGTAATTTTGTCATCTGCTGCTTTAAATGCTCGATATCCTTAAATCAAGATTGATTCTGATTTGCTGGTGTTTTTATTGGTCATCAGTTTGAGAGAAAATTGTTCTGAAACCGCACTCCTAAAAATGAAGGTTCCAGAAGGGTGTTTTTGCAGTGATGCCGTGGAAGGACCATTTTTATTTCCCCAAAGAACCTTTCAGTGAAAGTTTCCTAAAAGAACCATTTTGAAGAACATTTAAAAAAAACTAAAGAACCTTTTTTGACTATAAAGAACATTTTCTTCATTTGAAAGGTTCCATGGATGTTCAAGGTTCTTCATAGAATCACTGATGCCAATAAAGAACCTTTATTTTTAAGAGTGGAATTACAATTAGATTGTTCCTCTGTGAACTTATGGTCATAGTTGTGGTGTGGACTCCACTATTAGTTATAATTTAGATCGAACTGTGTTTAGGACGTGTCCACAAATTATACAGTAATGTACATACAGAGCTGGGTAGATTACTTACAAATTGTAATTCCGTTACTGATTCCAGATTACATGACAAAAATTGTAGTCAGTAATACATTACACATTTTAGGTACTATAATCAGATTACTTTTAGATTACTTTTGACTTAAATCGTTTATCACATTGATTTAAATAGGATTATCTTGTACCATAATGATTTAAAAACTGCAAAGAGTAAGAAAGTATGTTCCATTCATTGTCATTTACAACATGAAGTGCATTAAACATTATATTATATCAAGGTTTCCCAAACTAGGGTTCGTAAAGGAACTGCAGGGAGTTTAATAAAAAGCTAACAATTAATTAAATCATAAATAAACTAAAATTAAAATAAATCATTTTAAAACCAAATTACTTTTAGGAAAGTCTGCTTTGCAGTTTCTCCCATTCATAAGTATGGGAGTGAACCGTCTTTGTATTTCTATGGTCTTTGTTTTAAAATAACAACTAAAATAAAACACTTACTAAAAAACATTAAATATTTGTATTTACCTGCATGTCTTGTGACAGTTAATCAACATTAAAGAAACCGTGAACATACAAATGTGATACTTAATTATTGAAATATTTATTTTAAAGTCTCAGGGGTACTTAAAGTAAATATTTTTGGTGAATAAGGTTTAGATGACAAAACGTTTTGCAATGCTTGCATTAAATGTAAATTAGAAATAACACGAATATGCATTTTAAAGAATTTGAAAGGCAAAAGCTTTCCAAAGACATAATAATACATGGTTAAAAACCGTACAGAATGATAATTCAAATAAAAATGAATTATGAAATTATGAAAAATTTAAAATGTAACTTACTCTGACAGTACTTACAAGTACTAAAGTACTTACTTTAAGCCCGCTTAAACACTTCGGCCAAAAATAGGAAATATGTCATGCAAGTAGACAATTGTTCAAGTGCAAAAACCTCAAATGTGGGAATTAGGACTGGCCCTAAACCATCTTTCGGCAATTTGCAATGTTCACAAACACTGGGATTGGTCTGTATAATGTTATATATGTATCTGTATAATGTGGTTTCTCTTGTACAGCTCATAACAAGTTCTACTGATGCAGTAACTGTCATTCTCTTTAGGTGTACTCTGTTTCTTTGGGGGGGATGCTTGTGAGTCAGCCCTTCACTATTGGTGGGTCAGGAAGCACATACATATATGGTTATGTGGATGCAAAGTACAAGCCAGGAATGACCAGAGAGGAGTGTCAGACCTTTGCTGTCAATGGTTTGTAATTTATTCCCTGCTCTTTTGCATGCAATCAAAATATATGCTGAATGTCTTTCACCAAATCCAATAATAATTTGATGTGAGGAAACAGACTAAAATGTTTTGGGTGTTTTTTCCCCTTTTTCCCCCCACTTTCTTCAGCACTGGCTCTGGCTATGGGAAGAGACAATGTAAGTGGGGGTGTTGCCCACTTGGCCGTCATTTCGGAAAAAGGTGTTGAGCACGTTGTCGTCCCAGGAGACAAGCTGCCAAAATTTCATGATAAATAGACTGCTGTTATCCATATCAATGGGGTCCTTGATGTTTGATGAAGATAATGATGAACATGCAATAAAAGTTCTAATTACAAATTTTTTTTGTTTCGCATTGTCTGTACATGAACGTCTTGTTATTTTAAAAATCTTAAAACTATTGATAATTCATTAATAATCATAATTGCAGTAAGGGTTTCTTGTGACACTGTGTAGCTAAGTTTTCCCTGATTCATTCAGCATTGACTTGGATTTGTGAAATGAAATGTTCAAATACATGTAAAAGTGACTCCTACAAAGGTTTTAGACAGTGTTGGGGGTAAAGCATTAGGCCTACAAGTAACACAAGTTACAGTTGCAATCGAAATTATTCAACCCCCTTGACCTGCAAGACATTTTGCTGCAGAGAACAAAATTTTGTGAAAACAATTCAACAAAGCCATCAGTACACTAGTAGAGAAAGTTTATTCATACACATTTGAGTAATTTTGAGAACGTAAGTTGATGACTAATGAAAGAAAATGAAATTGGCTCTAAACATTCATGTTCAAAATTATTCAACCCCCAAAAGTAAAATCTGGTGCAGAATCTTTTATTCCTTAAAACCACCAATAAACGCTGTTTGGAAGTGCTTAGAAGCTTCTGTCACCTTTCTACTGCAATCTTGGTCCATTCCTCGCCTGAAAAAGCTTTCAGATCACTGATAATCTCTGGTTTTCACATTGCCACTGCTTTTTTCAAATTCAACCAAATATTTTCAATGAGAATTAAATCTGGAGACTGAACAGGCCACTCAAGAACATTCTATGACTGATCCCTGAACCAAGCGTAAGTAGATTTGGATGTATACTTTGGGATGGCTGTCCTGCAAGAAAGTCCACTGATCATCAGCTTCAGTCTTTGCATCAAAGGCATCACAATTCTTGCCAAAATGGCCTGATACTTCAAAGAATCCAGGATGTCCTTCATACAGTCATGTTTTCCACTTCCTGCTAAAGTAAAACAACCCCATAACATGACTGATCCACCTCAATGTTTGACAGTGGAGATGGTGTTCTTCTGCTAATAAGTTTTGCCTTTTTTGCACCAGACATACTGCTGATCCACAGGTCTAAAACGTTCCAGATTGGTCACATCACTCCATAAATCATTCTTCCAGAACTCCGCAGGTCTATCCAGATGAATTTTAGGATGTTTAAGTCTGTCTTTTTATTCTTCTTGGGCAAGAGTGGTATTCTGCAAGATGCCTCAACATGAATGCCATACTTGTCTTGTGTTCATCTTATACTCTGCATTGAAATGTTTTTCCTCCTTTTGTTGGGTCATATTGCAAGTCTTTGGCTGTACATTGCAGGTTTTTCTCAGTTGCTCTGATCAAACATTTTATGATATTGTGCTTTTTTTGTTCAACTCCCTCAAAGGTTTTCTGGTACAACACACTTCAAACTAAGGAATAAGGCTGCCAGATGCGTCTCTAGGAACTTTTAATGTCTTGGAAATCTTAATGTAGCCTTAGACTTTCTAATAAAATAAGACAATTTCTTCTCTATAGTTTTTGTGAGAGCTCTTTTGACTAATGTGTCATATTAGCGACTCAACTTCAGCACATGCATGGGCTAACCGTATGTATGTCACACCCCAAGCTAATTCTGTTTTTTAATAAAGTTTATAAAGGCTTAATTGTGTTTTAAGACAATTTTGTTCCCTACCATAAAAAATAAGTGACTTAAAATGGCAATGTTGAACAGGGGTTGAATAATTATGACACAGGTGTGATATTAAATAATCCTATAACTCAAAAACATTACATTCTATATTGACATTATAACTTTTAATATGCCATTAAACTGTTGTAGATGCAATTTTTATAAAGTCCTGAATCTTCAGAAAAGCTTGTATTTGTAAAGTACTATCGTCTCTGGGGGGTTGAATAATTTTGATTGCAACTGTATATACCCGAACCCAACCCTACCCCTAAACACAACCCTCACAGAAAACTTTGCAATTTTACAAAACATAATAAAATAAAAAATGAAATAAATAAAAAACACAAGCTGTTAACAATGCTAAAGCTGTACAAAATGCAAAAAACTTCTATTGATATTTTACAGTTGTTAGCATGAATAATATGAATATAAATCATGACTATGTCAGCTTATAGAGAAAGCCAATGGCATATATAGGGTAATATAGGAATGTAGTTTTGCTGAATTTGCCTTCGCTTTCTCCCCCTCTATTTGGCAGGTGAGGACATGAAGGAGGACGCAGATAGGGCATTCAGTCAGTCGCGGTGCGTCATGGGCAATTCGAAAGCGAAAGAGTAACGTGTTCTCTTTCTTCCTCTTCATTAAAAGGCGTAAATACTGTAACATTTTAATCGAAAGTCATATTTTGTGTTAAAACACTTGTTAAAAATGCAAGACGGCAGCGAACATGGCAGCACAAGTGGTCTCAAAATGGGAGTAAGTTTTCAGCTTTTTCATTTTACGATGAACTAACCACAAATGTTTTTTCACCCCACAATGTGATGCTTTTATTAAAGATACATTATCTGGATTCAGTATATCATGTGTGCTTTTCATTTCAGACCACCATTATTGCAGTTGAGTTCGACGGTGGCGTGGTGGTCGGCTCGGATTCACGAGTTTCTGCGGGGTGAGTGTCGTATACAGGAGTGTGTTGTTGATCAATTGGGAAGATTGTGTACAATGCAATTCATGATTCTACTGTAGCTCAAACAGAAAGCGTTTTGTGTTAGTAACGCCTGTGTACGTTTCTTTGTATAAAAAGTAAACGCAGCTCCAATATGGGGTAACTTGTCACAATATCCTCCCATGAAGTGGTGTAAAGCAACTGTGACAGTGTTGTGGCCATCAGAACTTGTAATTGCTAAATTTAACAACATTTAGACCATACTTTACAATAAAACGTACACTGTAATAAATAAATAAATAAATAAATAAATAAATAAATAAATAAATAATCAGTGACATTTACGATAAAATACCGGCAGCTGAGGTTGTCAGAGCGTTACGTAAAAATATGATAGCAACATTTTAGGTTTTTCAGTCTTACCTTAAATTAACAGGTAAAGTGTATTTGATTAACTGATTTAATGATAATATACCAAACCATTGAAGTACTAATATCTGTTTACCTTTGTAATACACTGATAACCACCAAAAATAGTTGGTGATAAAAATGTCACATGAATCTGAAACAAAGCTCATCACAAGCAGCTCTTCCATAAGATATCACTGTAACACACAATACTACAATAATGCAATAAATATTCATTTAACAACATCTAATGTCTGATAAAACCCTAATGTACATATTTGAAAAGAAAAAAACTAAAAGAAGAAACAATCAAATGTGAAGTGTCATGCAGGGAATTCTGGGAATGTCAATTTAAAGTTTTTAACTGTAAATTACAATGACTTGTTCTTTTTCACTTCCAAAAACAGTCATTTTAACTGTACTTTACTGTAAAATTACATTAAATTTAATCACAGTTATGCATCTTATATAGTACAGAAACTTACTGTTAACCAATTAACAGGTTTACTGTAGCATTTTTAGTCTTTTACCATTAAAATCACGTTCATTTTTATAAAGTGTATCTATGAAAATATATAAAACAACTCACCCTGAGGTGACATTTTTTTTTTACAGAATTTTTGACATTTTTGACAACACAGTTAAATGTTTTTGTTTTCTGTTATAGTTGACATTTGCCTAAATTTGTTTCAGTGTGGGTTTTATTGTGTTTGCTTGTTCACGTTTAGAATTTTAAACTAAAATTCAGATATTTTTATTTCCAAACAGTGTAGAAATAAGAAAAAAAAAAATGTAGACATCATAGAGAATTGTGTCCCAGTTCACCAGTTCAGGATGAACTGAGTACCTCCAATGCATTTTCAGTTTGCCTAATCAACATTTTTATTTTTCTGAAAGCTTTTGTTAAAAACTATATACAAGTTTTGCCATTTTTTGTTTTCAGGGCCTCTGTGGTAAACCGAGTGATGAACAAACTCTCCCCGCTCCATGACAAGATCTACTGTGCTTTGTCCGGTTCAGCAGCAGATGCTCAAACCATTGCTGAGATAGTCAACTACCAGTTAGATGTTCACAGGTATTATAATACAATTAATCAATATTGCAATGTATAAATGTACCAATAAGTTACTCTAACATTTTAGACAAATCTTGGCCTGTTAGTTCATATTTTTTGTCCACCAATTAAATTAGTTCAAAAAGAAGCCAAAGCAGAGTAATAGTGTACCAGTGCTATCAGTTGCATAGTCTCTCATATAGAAATGCATTTTACAACATCATACTTAAAATATATAATGAAATAAAATGGGTGGCTTTAATGTCTGCACCATCTCTCTTTATGGTTAGTATTGAGGTGGATGAAGATCCTTTGGTGTGTTCAGCAGCTACTCTGGTGAAGAACATTTCTTACAAGTATAAAGAGGAACTATCGGCTCATCTCATTGTTGCTGGATGGGACAGGAGGGCAGGTGGACAGGTATCTGCAACTAAAATGTGTTTCTGTGTGTAAAGTAACTAACTGTATTCATGTCTAATGAAGGCCCATTCGGAACGGAAATGAAACACATTTTAATATGACACACTCAGGGTTTCTGCGGGTTTTATGAGGGTAAATGTAAGACTTTTTAAAGCCTTTTTTAAGACCAACTAAAAAAATTGAAGGGAAAACAATACAGCAATATGTTCTCTAAGTATAGTTTGAGCTTTACTTTCACTTTTAAATTAACAGCAATTCAGTGTTTAGCAATTGTTTGTTTTTAGTTCATTTCAGTTTTCCCTCTTTTCCTCCCTTCGGTAAAACAGCCGTGCACATTTTACTTTCACTTTCAAATTAGGGACACTGCATTGAGCAGCCACGTTCAGTTTTAATTGTATTGTCTGTTCTCTAACTGAACTAAATGATTTTTATTAAAAAATCAAAACAACAAGTTCTTCTTTGGGTGACTGACAGATGAAGCAGCACATACCGCCATCTACCACGTATTGTTTAAAGAATATTGAGTGACCTAAGCAGAAGAACAGAAATTACACTTTCGCTTCACTTTAAAATGAAACACATGAGGAGACAATCCCTCATGAAAATGAATGCCATGATTTTATGAATTTATTGGTATTGTGTCCTCTGGTTTATTTCCATCTTCCCAGGTCTATGCAACCCTTAACGGGCTATTAACCAGACAGCCGTTTGCAGTGGGTGGCTCTGGAAGTTTCTACATCTATGGCTTTGTGGATGCTGAATACAGATCAGATATGACCAGACAGGAGTGTCAAGAGTTTGTGATTAACAGTGCGTTGCAGCATATTAAACATTTAGTCTTTCTGTTGTTGAATTAAAATGCATTTTTTCCGATCGATAAAGATCATTCTTGGGGGCTAAAACTTTTGGTAATTATGTAGTATGGTAATCATGCTTTACATTTTCAATAATTTATTAAAAACTTATTTTACTTTGAATACAAATACTTCAAACAAATATCAGTATGTTTGTCCGTAATGTTTATCTTAACATTTAATTTAGTACCCGAATTGTGAATCTGTTCTAATTTACAATGTGATTTGTACTTTAAGGTCTGTCACTGGCAATGAGCCGAGACGGTTCCAGTGGAGGTGTGGCCTACGTCGTTACCATTGACAGCGAAGGCGTGGAAGAGAAATGCATTCTGGGAAACCAGCTTCCTACATTCTATGACCCAGATATATAATGATTCCTTTGTATGGTTTATCAATAAAAAGATTCTCTCCATTATTCTTGTGCAATGTTCATCTTTAATATTTGCACCTTGTGATAAGCAAAAATAAAAGAACATATCGGAAATGAAAAAAGTGGGTCATGAAAAATAAATACAGGTGAACATTTATTTGAGAAGTATAGTGCTCATATTGATATGATACACATAAATCAACTCAGGAACTAATTGATTTTTAAGTTGACTTGAGAAACAGACTAGAAACATGCTAATCATACTAGCAACTTACTAATCATGCTAGAAACTTGTTAATCATGTTAGAAACATGTTAGCAACATGCTAATCATGCTAGAAACATTCTAGCAACATGCTAACAACTTGCTAATCATGTTAGAAACATGCTAGCAACATGCTAACAACTTGCTAATCATGCTAGCAACATGCTAACAACTGACCAATCATGCTAGAAACAGACTAGCAACATGCTAAGCATGCTAGCAACTTGCTAATCATGTTAGAAACATGTTGGCAACATGTTTACAACTGGCTAATCATGCTAGAAACAGACTAACAACATGCTAATCATGCTGGAAACATGCTAGCAACTTGCTAATCATGTTAGCAACATGCTAACAACTTGCTAATCATGCTAGAAACATGCTAGCAACATGTTTACAACTTGTTAATCATGCTAGAAACATGCTAGCAACATGCTAATCATGTGAGAAACATACTAGCAACATGCTAGTAAATTGCTAATTTTCTTAGAAGCATGCTACCAACATGGTATCTATCCATCATCTAACAATTTATATCTATCTAACAGATTAACCTTCAAAACATTCAATCTTTAAGCTTTAAAAGTACTTTAACCTTAAGTCTATTTCAGACTGAAAACCATGAAACTTTCAAAACTTCTAAAATCTTCTAAAACTTTTAAAACTTTTTCAAACTTCTGGTCCGGCTTTCTCAAGCCAACTTAAAGTCTGTCTTGACAAACTTTTTTATCTAGTTTATACTTTACTGCATTTGCTTTTCTGGAAACAAAATTCAATTCACAAAGGTGAAAAACAAATGCTTGACCAAAACATAACAAAACGTGTATTTGAATGTTCTGTTGTAAAAGAAAACAATTTCATTTCATAGTGAAGATGCTGCCTGTTATTATACATAAAATGTATTTTTGAAAATGTATAACACTCATTATTGTTTGGCCTCTGCCTCAGCTTCTTTCTCCTCAGTGAAGAGCCTCTCTTTAAGTTTATAGTAATTTCCTTTCTTCTTCATCAGTTCCTGGTGCGTCCCCTGCTCCACAACCTCCCCTTTGTCAATCACCACGATTTGGTCTGCCTTTTCGATTGTTTTCAGCCTATGCGCAATCACCAGCAAGGTCTGGTTGGGGCGTCGGGCCAGAGCATCCTGAACCTATTATTGGAATAAAGCATTGCATGCATGAATAAAAGTTGCAAAGATGAATGTCCATCATAGCATCTGAACATTGTACATGAAGTGCTATCAGCATTCATGAGCTTCTCGCTGAGTAATATTCAATGGAGAACGAGTGTCAAAAAATGTACCATGCGTTCACTCTCAGTGTCCAGGCTGCTGGTGACCTCATCCAGTATGAGGACCTGAGGTTGTCTGATAAGAGCTCTGGCGATAGCAATGCGCTGCTTCTGACCACCAGCAAGAAGACAACCACGTTCTCCAACATCTAATGCACATCAAACACATGAAAATAAAGCATGTCACAGACATAAACTTACTGAAAGGTCATATTTACTATACCAAAATATTACTGTATGTTCTGCGATGTAAAGATGCTTCTTTAGATGTACCTGTGTTGTATCTTTTTTCTAGTTGGCTGATAAAGTCATGGGCATTGGCTTCTCTGGCTGCATCCTCCACCTTTTTCTGATCACAGTCAGTCAAACCGTAAGCTATGTTGTCCCTGATGGTGCCAGAAAAAAGTACAGGGTCCTGACCCACCATGGACACCTATGGAATAGACGAGCAAGAACATTTTGATTAGTAGCCAACCAATTACTTTTCTCCATTCTGTCTATCATGTAAAATTTTAGAACATATTTTTCACACCTTGACAAAGACTTATTGTCAGATATGTGACCATGGACCACAAAACCAGTCTTAAAGGGGTCATCGGATGCTAAGTTCACTTTTACGTATTGTTTGAACATTAATGTGTGTTGGCAGTATATGTACAAATCTACCCTATAATGATAAAAATCCATGCAGTGTTTTTTAATTAATCTGTAAAAATAATATCTCCGTTTTCAAATCGAGCCATTCTCACTCTCCCACGATAGTTGATTGACATGAGCTCTTACCTCAGATCAGCTGTTAGAGTTTGTCATCTCTGTTTCGGTGCCAGAGCAGGGATGTAAATTAGACAAG
The DNA here is from genome assembly GCF_022985175.1 of Labeo rohita. Classification (NCBI taxonomy): domain Eukaryota; kingdom Metazoa; phylum Chordata; class Actinopteri; order Cypriniformes; family Cyprinidae; genus Labeo; species Labeo rohita. Next base: position 20,141 of record NW_026129437.1, on the reverse strand, counting down.
AATATCTCAGATTGAGCGACTGAGGTGTTGTGTTGCTGGATGTAATAATGAACGTAGTGGTCGTCATTTACTCCCGACATCTGAGCCGCTGAAGATGCAGTGGATTACATTTATGTGTGAAGGGAATGCGCCTCCCGATCTACATATATCCATCTATGTTCGCGCAAATCATTCATGTTCCAGCTTCACTTACAGCAGAAGTGAGTATAAGGATTTATGAATCTTAGCATTGCCTTTCCTAATAGTGTGCTAGTTAGCAAGTTTAGCGGCTAAACGAGGCTAAATGCGGCTAATGTAAACAGACGCGTCTATCCACAGAGAGAAGAGAGGGGCGGGGTGAGCAGAGCTCATTTGCATTTAAAGCAGCCTCAACCAGAATGAGATGATTTTTGTAGAGTTGATTTTGGCAAGGTAAAAAGGGTGTTGTTTTACACTACCATTGAGAATTTTTAACCAAAGTATATTATAGACTTTTCATTAAGACCCCAAAGAATCATATAAACTTGTGGAAAATGGGCATCCGATGACCCCTTTAAGTCACTGGGGTATATTAGTAGCAATGGCCAAAAATACATTGTATGGGTCAAAATTATAGATTTTTCTTTTATGCCAAAAATCATTAGGAAATTAAGTACAGATCATGTTCCATGAAGATATTTTGTAAAATTCCTACTGTAAATATATCAAAACTTAATTTGTGATTAGTAATGTGCATTATTAAAAACTTCATTTGGACAACTTCAAAGGCGATTTTCTCAATATTTAGATTTTTTTGCACCCTCAGATTCCATATATTCAAATAGCTGTATCTTGGCAAATATTGTCCAATCCTAACAAACTATACATCAGTGGAAAGCTTATTTATTCAGGTTTCAGATGTTGTATAAATCTCAGTTTCGAAAAATGGACCCTTATGACTGGTTTTGTGGTCCAAGATCACATATCAGCTTTAAATAAAAGTTCACATCCAGAACAAAAATTTACTCATCCCCTTATCATCCAAGATGTTCATGTTTTCTTCAGTTGTAAAGAAATTATGTTTTTTGAGGCAAACATTCCAAGATTTTTCTCACTTTAATGGTACCCATGAGTTTGAACTTCCATAATGCAGTTTAAATGCAGCTTCAAAGGATTCTAAATGATCCCAGCCAAGGAAGAAGGGTTTCATCTAGTGAAAGTAAAATTTATATACTTTTAAATCTAAAATGCCCATCTTGTCTAGCTGTGTGTGTACTCTGTGTACATTTTACTGCATTTGCAGTTAGGGTATGTCGAAAAAGTACTGACCTAGTGTTTACAAAGTGAACACACAAGGAGGGTCAAACACCCTTTACAAAATAAAGGTAAAACAGTGATGTAGGACGATTTTGAAGTTGGAGGAGAAAATGAGATGGGAGTTTTTCGACATACCGAAAAACAGAGCTAGACAAGGTTTAGACATCTGAGGTTAAAAAGTATATAAATTGTAATTTTCTTTTTTAGAAAATTGCAAGTTTGTTAGAATAGGACAATATTTGGCCAAGATACAACTATTTGAAAATCTGGAATGCAAAAAAAATCAAAATATTAAGAAAATCTCCTTTGAAGTTGTCCAAATGATGTTCTTAGCAATGCATATTACTATTTAAAAATTACGTTTTTATATATTTCGGTAGGACATTTACAAAATAACTTAATGGAACGTGATCTTTATTTACTATCCTAATGATTTTTGGCATAAAAGGAAACTTGATCATTTTGACCCATACAAATATACCTGTGCGACTTATGACTGGTTTTGTGGTCCAAGGTCACATTTATGTATTATGTATTTATGTACAATACAACACTTGATACATATATGGTGTGTGTGTGTGTTTTAAATGTGCTCTATAAATAACTGGAACTTCAACATGAAGAATAGGTTTAGCTGATTTGACAATGGACATATGCTATGTGTCAGGTTTATAGTCTTGTCTATTCGGTTTTCCTTGTGTTTTTCCCCTGTGTTCCTGTGCATTTTGGTATGTTCCTTGTCTCCCCCTTTAGTTTTGTCTCCATTTGGTTTAGTCTTGCCCTTATTTGTACTTCCCCTCATTATCTCGTTTGTTACCACTCTCCTGTTTCCTTGTATTTATAGTCTGTGTTTGCTCACTCCCATTGTCCGTCGTTAATGTTACTTCATGTTTGTTTTGCTCCTGGTTTTTGTGGTTGCCTTTCGTTTAATAAAGTGTTTTGTTTGCACTTCCGTTTCCTGACCTCTCCCTGGATTATCCTCATCATCACTTGCATACGTATGTGACAGAACGACGGACCGCACTATGGATCGGGCTGAGGAAAGACTGTGGAGACTGCGGCAGGGCGACCGGGAGTTGGAGCGGTATGTGGAGGATTTCATTGAGCTATCCGATCAGGTGGGTTGGCCCGATGCCTCTCTCGGCGCTGTGTTTCTGATGGGGCTGAGTGACGAGACTATTCGTTGTAATTCTCCCTCCTGTAATTACTCCTTAAGTGAACTTCTCAATCTTATTCTTTATTTAAATGGCTCAGATTTTGAAATAGAGGAAGTAAAGAATATTGGTGGGTCTCGTCGTTCAGTCCCCTCTGAGACACAGTATATCGAGCCAGCTCATCCTGAGCCAAGAGCCCCCACATACCGTACCAACGACTCAAGACGCCTGCCCAGTCCCAAATCTCCTATCCTCCTCCGAAGTTCCGCCGCTGTCCTCAGCCCGATGCGGCCGGCCTCCTCCCCGCGCTCTAGTCTGCCGGCCTCCTCCCCGCGCTCTAGTCTGCCGGCCTCCTCCCCGCGCTCTAGTCTGCCGGCCTCCTCCCCGCGCTCTAGTCTGCTGGCCGCCGCTCAGCGCTCAAGTCCGCCGGCCACGCCAGGCCACGCCAGGGTCTGCACGCAAGATGGCTGCCACGCCAGGGTCTGCATGCAAGATGGCTGCCACGCCAAAGTCTGCACGCAAGATGGCCGCCGCCACGCCAGAGTCTGCACGCAAGATGGCCGCCGCCACGCCAGAGTCTGCACGCAAGATGGCCGCCGCCACGCCAGGGTCTGCACGCAAGATGGCTGCCACGCCAGGGTCTGCATGCAAGATGGCTGCCACGCCAAAGTCTGCACGCAAGATGGCCGCCGCCACGCCAGGGTCTGCACGCAAGATGGCTGCCACGCCAGGGTCTGCATGCAAGATGGCTGCCACGCCAAAGTCTGCACGCAAGATGGCCGCCGCCACGCCAGAGTCTGCACGCAAGATGGCCGCCGCCACGCCAGAGTCTGCACGCAAGATGGCCGCCGCCACGCCAGAGTCTGCTCGCAAGATGGCCTCCGTACCTGAGCCCCCGGCCAAGATGGCCTCCGTTCCTGAATCCCTGGCCAAGATGGCCTCCGTTCCTGAATTCCAGGCCAAGATGGCCGCCAAGACTGAGCCCCCGGCCAAGATGGCCGCCAAGACTGAGCCCCCGGCCAAGATGGCCGCCGCACCCGAGCTCACTGACCCGCCAGAGCGCCCTCAAGCGACCACTCGCACAGAGCCTGCTCATCCAGTGTCTCCGCTGGAGACGCCCAGCCCTCCAGAGTCTCCGCTGGGGTCGTCCAGCCGTCCAGAGCCCGCTCGCCCCGAGTGCCGTCCAGGGCCCTCACCTCAAGAGCTTCCTTCAGAGCCCACGTCTCCTTTGGCACTTCCTGAGTCAAGTCAAGTGGCTGAGTCAAGTCAAGCGGCTGAGTCAAGTCCAGCGGCTGAGTCAAGTCAAGCTGCGACTGTGTTCCCCGAATCAAGTCAAGGTTCCGAGTCAAGTCAAGTTGCAGCTGCGTTTCCCGAGTCAAGTCAAGTTGCAGCTGTGGTCTCCTGGTCAAGTGAAACTTCTGAGTCAGATCAAGATACAGTTGCTGTCCCAGAGTTTAGTCAAGATACGGCTGCCCCTCCAGAGTCAAACAAAAGTACAGCAGTCGGTCCAGTGTCAAGTAAAGCGATGGCCGTATCCCCTAAGTCAAGCAAGCTCACAGCCGTAGTTCCTGAGTCAAGTAAGATCAGAGCTGCCATCTCAGCCAAGCCACAGCCTGTTCACGTCATGTCTTCTGCGCCTGGGTTTGCACCCGTCATGGCCGCCCTTCCAGACGCGGTTCCTGAGCCAAGTCAAGACACAGCTTCACTTTCTGAGCCAAGTCAAGACACAGCTTCACTTCCTGAGCCAAATCAAGTCGCAGCAGTTCCAGCAAGGTCAAGTCACGTCACTGCTGCTATCCCAGCAAGGTCAAGTCACGTCACCTCTGCTGTCTCAGCAAGGTCAGGTCAAGCAGCGCCTCTTGAGTCTAGTCAAGTTTCAGCTGCTGTTCCAGAATCCAGTCAATGTTCTGAATCAAGTCTAGTCACAGCTGTACATCCTGAGTCCAGTCAAGCGGCTGAGTCCAGTCAAGCAGCTGAGTCCAGTCAAGCGGCTGAGTCAAGTCAGGCTGCGGCAGTGTTTCCCGAATCAAGTCAAATTGCAGCTGCTTCTCCTGAATCAAGTCTAGTTTCCGAGTCAGGTCTAGTTACAGCTGCGGTTCCTGAGCCAAGTCACACTGCAGCTGCGTCAGTTGAGTCAAGTCAAGTTCCTGGTGCATCTCATGAGCCAAGACTAGTTCTGGCGTGCACCCTAGAGCCTGAGCATCCTCTAGCGCACCCTCCAGAGGCAGAGCTCACGTCTGCTGTCAAGGCCGATCCAGAGACCACATCTGCCGGAGAAGCCGCGCCTATGCCCCCAGAGGTGTCAGCTCCGGCTGTAGAACCTCCTATGGGGGTGGCGTTCTCCTTTAAATTCTCTGCTTCTCCCTCTTTTCGGTCTCCTTCTATCCCTGCTCTCCCCAGGTCCCAGGTCGTGACGCAGTTGCCCGCGCTGCCCTGGAAGGCTCCAGAGTCGGCGCGCCCTCCAGAGTCGGCGCGCCCTCCAGAGTCGGCGCGCCCTCCAGAGTCGGCGCGCCCTCCTGAGTCGGCTCCTCCGTCAGCGCGCCCTCCTGAGTCGGCTCCTCCGCCAGCGCATCCTCCAGAGGCTGTGCGCGCTCCTCCTCCAGCGCGTCCTCCAGAGTCTGCGCGCGCTCCTCCTCCAGCGCGCCCTCCAGCCCGTCCTCCAGAGTCTACGCGCGCTCCTCCTCCAGCGCGTCCTCCAGAGTCTGCGCGCGCTCCTCCTCCAGCGCGCCCTCCAGCGCGTCCTCCAGAGTCTGCGCGCGCTCTTCCTCCAGCGCGCCCTCCTGAGCCTGCACCTTATCCAGCGCTCCCTAGGGCTGTCAGAACCATAAAATCCCCCAAGAAAATTTTGGGGGGGGGGGCTACTTCCCGGTTCAGCCATGGCCTCCTGAACTGTTTACCCGGCCATGGCTTCCCGAACCCCTGGACCCGCCATGGCCACAAGGACTGTGTGCTTGGCCATGGCTCCCTGAATCCCCAGACCTGCCATGGCCAAATGAACTGTGTGCTCGGCCATGGCCCCCTGAGCTCCCTGATCCGCCCTGGAGGCCGTCCCTAGATCCGGTGTCTCCTGTGTCCCTACCTACCGGCCTCCAGAGCGCCCACCCTCCCACCCCAGTGTGTGCTACGGCGCGAGTCGCGCCTTGTAAGAGGGGGGGTAATGTCAGGTTTATAGTCTTGTCTATTCGGTTTTCCTTGTGTTTTTCCCCTGTGTTCCTGTGCATTTTGGTATGTTCCTTGTCTCCCCCTTTAGTTTTGTCTCCATTTGGTTTAGTCTTGCCCTTATTTGTACTTCCCCTCATTATCTCGTTTGTTACCACTCTCCTGTTTCCTTGTATTTATAGTCTGTGTTTGCTCACTCCCATTGTCCGTCGTTAACGTTACTTCATGTTTGTTTTGCTCCTGGTTTTTGTGGTTGCCTTTCGTTTAATAAAGTGTTTTGTTTGCACTTCCGTTTCCTGACCTCTCCCTGGATTATCCTCATCATCACTTGCATACGTTTGTGACACTATGCCTAGTTTAATAAAAGTATAGTATTTAAATAATTAAATAGTGATCAAAAACAACATATCTCAGTCGTACACACCAAAAGTTCTGATTTACTAAGACTCCAAACAAAGGATAATAACTGATACGAAATTGGATGTGGGAACCAGGGAACCAACATTATTTGAGCATGCTGTCTACTCAGTAAGTGTTTTAGTGTTTACAGTATCAGTCAAGACTATTACCTTTTGGTGCAAATATTTGTGCTGGTAGTTCTGTAGTGGTTGTCCATCTAACAGAATTTGTCCCTGCTGAGGCTGGTAGAATCCCTCCAGCAGACTCACACAGGTGGTCTTCCCTCCACCTGACATTCCCACCAGAGCCGTCATCTGACCCGGCTTCAACTCCAGAGAGAAGTTCTAAAAACATTCAGTCAAACATGTGAATGCAATGTTCGAAATTGTACACATACATACACAATTTAGCTATATTGAAGTTTCTTATATATACTGTTGTCTGTTTATAACACACAGTATGAGATATAATACTGCATATTCTGAGTCTATTGTACCTTGAGGGCTGGTTGATCAGGTCGAGTTGGGTAGAAGAAGGTGAGGTTGTTGAAGTGAACTTGTCCGGCCAGGGTGTCAGGATGAAGACTTCCATCCATGCTCACTAGTGGCTTTCTGTCCAGGTACTCAAAAACTTTCGCAGCCGCACCCACAGAGTTCAGCATGTCTGAATACATGTAGACAAGTGTCTATGGAAAAACAGATTAAGATGTCACTGCCTGAACAGTTTCATATAAAATATTAAAAAACAGCGCTAAAACAGGGGGACTGATAGCTATGATGGGAGTATGTTTTATCTGATGTGTCCCAAATAAATTAATAAATTAATACACCAAGGAAGTGAAGATGGCCAGAGGTGACAAGCCTATTCAAACCTCCTCAGATTTTGGAGCCCAATGGATTTTGAATGCAGCTTTCAAAAGACAAAAATAATATGTTCACATTTGAAGGTCCACTATTAATGTTGGTACAAAATGAATAGTGCTGCAAAGCTGTTGTCATTTAATGAATTTTTCCAGTTTTTAAGCTAAAATAGGTTGTATCGCTTAGCCTAGGTGGAGTCTTTGCATACGGGTGGTTACAATTTTTTTTTACTAAATATTCATTTTTAGTTTTTTTGTGAATATGACTTGAACATGCTGTTTGACTAAAATCAGCACATGCCAGGTTATCTGTGCTTCACATTTCTTCAAAGTACTACAGAGGACACTGATTTGCAAAATACAAATAATTTGCTGACAAACACAGAGATAAGGTGCCGTTTTAGCTTTGTAGTGTCCAGTACTTTTGTTTCACATTCATATTCTGACTCAAGCAAAGGCATTTTTAAATAAGAATTAAAAAATGACTGGACCTGGAGGCACTGCAGTAATTATTATAGTGAAATAAATTATTATAAATAATAATAATAACATGTTTTTTTCCTCATGAAAAACACACAGTTCTGTTGTTTTCCATTTATTAAAATGCACGGCAATCACTTGCAGTCAGTTCAGTTCAATTTTGTTTGCCTCACTATAAAAATGTATATTACAGGAATGGAACCCTGTTCCCATGCACTGAGCCATTGCTAGGGTATCGGGGTCAAAATACCAGGTGCATGACACCCCTGAAGATGGCTATATTGAAAGAAAATTAGTCCAAACCCTGATGTATATTCCCAGATCAGCCTGATAGAGGATGAAGGACACAAGGTTGCCGGTACTCATGTGTCCTGATCTGATGAGCTGACGACCGTAGTACAACATCAGAAACTGCATTCCTAATGACATTATCTATTGGAATAAATATAATACAGTTAAAGAAACACAAATTACAAATGGCATGCTCAAATTTATAATGCAAAGAAATTTTAACTCATGTGTACACTTTCAGACAAAAGGTACAAAAGCTGACTTTTCAAAAGGTATACATTTGTATCTTTTACATACTAATATGCACCTTGAAAGTACCAGTATAGACCCTTTAAGTTCAAAAGTGTACCTTTTGAAAAGGCACCATCCCAGTGACCGCTTATACCTTTTTTCTGAGCATATAATTGTTCACTTATTTACACTGGTCAGTGAACTATGTTGCACATTTGAGCTGTTGTTATTATATTTTATTAATAAAGATATCTTTCAATATAATCTATCTATTTATACTATATTGCAACTACACGCATTATTATTATGTGTGTATTAAAATAATTTAATATTATTTAAACCGAATGCAAAACAGACTCACCCGTCGCACTAATAGGTAGACCGCTCTCACTGTATCTCTGTGAGCCTTCAGGTTGTGAGTGTCAGTCAATCGCTTGTCATAACGACAGGCTTCGCTGAGATTTATTGCGGAAACTGCATACGGTCCTCACCCCGGCAACCGCTTCTCCTGCTGTCTCATTGGCTCTGGCCACCGAGTCCTGAACTTCTTTTGATAATTGCTGCACAACATGATAGTTTTGGTTCAGAGTAAATGCATAAAAAAGTAATCATACAGAAATTAAAAGAGGCATGTTGTGACAGAAAAAAAAATATTTACATATAAAATTTGGCAGATGCTTGTATCCAAAGCAACTTACATTGCATTCAAAGTGTACATTGTGTATGAGTTCATACATTGCCTAGGAATAAAACTCATGACCTTGGTGTTTGAGCTACAGGAATGCTGGAAGCTTATTTAGAGTATTTGGAATATAAAATTAATTATAGAATTTTAAGAATAACTACATAAAAAGTTTGTCAAGACAAACTTCAAGTTCGCTTGAGAAAGCCACACCAGAACGTTTCAAAAGTTTTAAAAAGTTTTAAGTTTGATGGCTTTCAGTTTAAAATAATTTGAAGTTTAAAGTAGTTTTAAAAGCTTAATGTTTGATAGATAGAGAACATGATTAACGTGTTACTAGCATGTTGCTAGCATGTTTCCAACATGATTAACATGTTACTAACATGTTACTAACATGTTTCTAGCATGTTGCTAGCATGTTTCCTGCATGATTACCATGTAACTAGCATGTTTCTAGCATGATTAGCATGTTATTAGCATGTTGCTAGCATAATTAGAATGTTTCTAACATGATTAGCACATCACTAGCATGTTGTTAACATGATTAGCAAGTTACTGGCATGCTGCCAACATGTTTCTAGCATGATTAACATGTTACTAACATGATTCTAGCATGATTAGCATATTGTTAGTATGAGATAGATAGATAGATAGATAGATAGATAGATAGATAGATAGATAGATGAGTTTAAATGAGTTTGAATGGATTAGAAATACATAGGCTTCGTCCGAAAGCTCTAAAATGCTGCCTTCGGAGGCAGCATTCCAAGGCAGAAAGGCATCAAGGCATTGCATTCAATTCTGCTTCACTTCCTGTTTCCAGTTCATACCTTGCCTGATGGAATTTTGAAACAGCATAGATGTATCCTTGGTGCCTTTTATTTCCCACAATCCTGTGTGTGTGCGTCATATAGGCTATATAAATAAAGATATTCTGGTGAAATTAGACTTGTTACTTTATATAATAGATGAGATCTTGACCATAATAAACTTTATGAATCGTAATAGTGTAAAAAGCATAATAAATAATGTTTTTTGTAATAATAGTATTTAATAAAAAAATGAAAGGGGTTCAAATGAGTAGTAAATAATAATATTTACAATGTACTAATAATAATAACGTAACAGCCACTAATAACAATGACCTGTTCTGCAATATTACATGCATCAGTGCTTTTATTTATTTTTTTTTAAAAGTAGCTGCCATTCTCAGTCGTCTTCTCCGATGCAGAGACCTTTGGTGGGTAATGACATTGAGGTCTTTTTGTATTATTAAAGCATTTATATATTACTGTATAAGATCATTTTTCTCCAAAATCTAGAACTTAACCGTTAGGTAACCTAGCAACGGCGTCACGTTCCGCTGCCTCTGAAGTCTGTCCGAAACTGTTCCCAGAGTTGCCTTCGCAGCCTTTGAAATCATTGCCTGATAAGGCAGCAAGTCAGCTGACTAGGCTTTCGGACGCTGCCATAGAAGGGAAGTTTGATTGAGTCTCAAGTGATTCTGGGAGTTTTGACAGTTGGAGTTTGAATAGTCTTGGCTCATTTGAACATTCCGTCAATGTAAGTCTATGGGATTTTTCCCATTTTTAATCATCATTTTTAGGAAAACCGTAAGTCTGATCAGTTAGAAAAGATATAGCACACTCTGTCAGATCAGTCTGAAGAGATGAGCTGAGTTTGGAGTTTGTAGTTAAATCTCTAGGAGGTGTAGCAGTCAGAAATTTTAATCTCAAAAGAAGAAGAAGTTTAGCATTTCAGTGAGTTGTCTTTCTCAAGCCAACTTAATGAAGCAAGTTTTAAAGGGATAGTTCAGGCTAAAATGAAAATTCTGTTATTTACTCACACTCAGGTTGTTCTAAACCTGTATGTTCTTGTTTCAGCTGCTGAACACAAAAGAAAATATTTTAAAGAATGTTGGTAACAGTTGACGGTAGCCATGAACTTCCATAGCATGAAAAAAATGCTACGTAAGTCAATGGCTACCATCAGCTATTTGGTTACCAGCATCCTTCAAAACATCTTCTTTGATGTTCAGCAAAAGGAAAAAGCTCATACAGGTTTGAAACAAGCAGAGTATGCTTGAATAAAAAAAATAATAATTTTTGGTGAACTATTTCTTTACGGAAACAAACATAATATTCAGAATTGAATGGTCAGTGTGGCAGATCTAAAATATGCCTTAATTACCAACATTTCACACAGTGTTACGCTCATATGTTTAAATCTGCCTTCTTTAGTTTATCTGACCTCATAGTGCGTGTTGTAAATCTTTTGAGTGATGGCAATCAGTGGGGCTTCGATGAAAGTGACCAGGGTGAGTTTCCAGGACAGACTGAGCATCAGATACAGGATGCCGACACTCTTGATCAGGCTGCGCAGGAGGATGTTCACGTTCATCGCCACTGATTGACTCATTAGTTTGGTGTCGACAGACAGACGTGATGTCAAGTCCCCTGACAAGGGAAAGAAAAAAAAGCACATAAAAGACATGGTACATAAAAATCTGAAAAATTCCAATTAAAATAGACAATATGCAAAGAAATGTTGGTCTTTTGGACAGATGTCACTGACTAATTAAAAGCTTAGATGCATAAAAGCTTTACTTCTTGAACAAATTAGTCCTACCTGTCTTTTTATCCTCAAAAAATCCTATCTCCTGTTTGACCAAAGCATTAAAGAGCATAAGGCGAACTCTCTTGTTCAGCCTTGAAAGAGTGCACATGAAGAGACCTCCACGCAACCCAGAGGACAAGGAGCTATGAACAAGGAGAATATTTATGCATATTAATTAATTTATTTTATATACACCATGTTTGGTAGCACATTTAGTCTTGCATGTTTCTGACACAATCATTAAACTAAAAAATGACTACCTGCCCAGTGAGAGGAGACCCATGAGAAAGATTGCTGACATGAAGCTGTTTGGTTGGTACTCTTCTCCCAGGTTGTCTATGACCTTTCCCGTGTAAAATGGAATAAACATGTCACCTTTAAAATACAAGGAAAAGATTACAAACTTATTATTGAACTTAAAGCAGCATTATGCAACTTTTGGCACTCTAGAAGCGGAAGAATATTCTAACCAGAGCTACTTCTCTTAGTTTATGTCTATGACGATTCACGCAGGTATAGAAAAGCATAAGTCTGAGTCCAAGGACTCATCTCTCTCCTAATGAGTTGATGATCTCAATCAGGTGTGCGAAATAAGGGAGACATGCAAAATGTGCAGAGCAGGGGGCCCCCAGGACCAGGATTGAGAACCACTGGTCTAGACCAGGGGTGCCCAAACTCAGTCCTGGAGGGCCAGTGTCCTACAGAGTTTAGCTCCAACCTAAATTAGACACACCTCAATCAGCTAATCAAGCTCTTAAGCATATTAGAAACTTCCCAGCAGGCGTGTTGAGGCAAGTTGGAGATCTCTGTAGGACACTGGCCCTCCAGGTCTGAGTTTGGGCACCCCTGGTCTAGACCAGTAGTTATAATTTTAATAAGTTTAATAAGAATGAGAGTGAAATCATGACAGCACATTCATTCACCAATGATATTAAATGCTGACAGTTGCTATGCAGAATTCATGGTAGCAGGTTTTCTGTAGCGATAGAGCCTGTTTGATCTGATCTTAAGCCTGCCATTCACACTAACTATGTGCAAGAATACATGAGTGGACTGAAGATGTTTATTTGGGGAATTACTCTGCATTCTGCATCCAATTAATCTTCAGTCATCCAAGTTTCATCTTCCAACAAAACAAAAATGAAAACTATTTTTGTTTGCTCTACAATTAATATGGGCTACTGTTTTGATACCAGATGGAACAGTTATTTATGTGAGTTATTTGAGGTAACAACTGCACATTTTCACTTTATCACTTTCATTGTCTCCCCTGCTCTTTAAAAGTAGGAAATTACTGGATAAGTATTAATTTCTTGTGATTACTGGAACCAGCGCAGTCACTGTTGTCATCTATAGGTTACTGTTTGAGATTTTATAAGATAAGAAGTTGATAAATTAAAGAATTTTTAATGGTGATCAAATTTTATCAACACTTTAGGGTGAAAAGTGCCTCTCAAAATTTCTTTAAGGTTTTATGTATATGTGTACAGTTTATATGATCCAATATAGAAATTGAAAAGTAAATAAGTTTTTTATTCTTGGCTGAATAGTAAGATTTGTCACATGGTCAGTGTGAGTATCTGCATTACACCAAGTGTTTTTGACTGATATAATATCAACTTTTAGAGGGAATTATGTAGTTGAAAGTCATAGTCCTTCAATTCTCATTCTACCACTTTTGTAGTAAATGTTAACTAATGGATTTTTTTAAATGTGAATTTCACTTTTTTAAAAATAAAATGAAAGACAGACATTCCACTTTTGTGAAGTTTATTATTAAAGAATCAAAATAACTTTTTGAAGGCAAATAAACCACAAATAAAACTATATATTGTACTGTACTGTCGAGATATTTATGTAAAAGTCTAATATAGCATCTTTAACATTACAACACTCAGTTATTCTGTAGCTTATCTAAATCATCTAAAACAAAAAAGAAGGAAATATTTAAACAGAAAAACCTTTTTAATACAAGACAATGAATAAAATACATCTATAATAAGTCTATATGCTATTTTAAAACTAAAAGAATCCCAATTCCACAAAACATTTCTTCTAGACCATTTAAGCTTTATTTAAATGTTGCATTAGCAAACAACCTTATAGTTTTCCATGAATTACTAGCAGCATCAAGAATACCTGCATGCTTGTAAATGTATACGTTTCTCCAGACTCTTTTGTTCAATCATTTCACAAATCATAAATCTAAATCTAAAATTTCGAGAAGCACACCAAGCAATGTGTAATGGAAAAAGCTATTCATAAGTATTAATCTGTGTCTTCTAATGTACAACTTTAACTTTTACAGCACTCTGATACATTGATTTCCATCAAAGTATCTTTATTTTTGGATTTTATACAACACTAGCCACATCTTTAGTTTTGAATTGTAGTCCCACATGGCTGTTTAATGGTTGTAAAGTGGGAAAGACTGGGTGAGTAAGAGAGAAAAGTCCTATTTACATGCATACCGTTAGCCCAATGTTTTTGTATGCACTGCTTAAAGTATTTTTAAATAATGATCCCTACCTTGGTAAGTGAGTTTAAATAAAAGTTGTAAGTTGAAGTAGGCCTACCTTAATGCATGATACTTTGCTTAACGAACTTCCAAATGCTCCTAGGAACATTTTTCACTGATATTTGTGTGAATGTGTGTGTGTGTACATTACAAGGGTTATGGGATCAAATTTCCGTCAAATGTATTGCGGTAACAGAACGAAAAATAATAAGCGTACATAAAAAAATTAAAAAGACATGTAAAATTATAACGCACAAAAATGAAAAATAGATGCAAATTTATTTAGAAGATCAAACAACGTGGTCACGGATCGAAAAAATAATAAGCGCAAATTCAAAATGTAAACCCATTAAAAATTATATTGCACAAAACTGAAACACGAATTCAGCATTTTTCGAGTCACAAACAAAATCAGGTTTTCCTCTCATATTTTATTTTTTTTTTTTTATCTTATGCTCTTTTCCCCTTTGCTCACGTTGTCGCGTTTTGCGCTTGAGTTTCAAAACTTTGCGGTCCCGAGATTGATGTAAATTAGGGCGGGCTTCAGTGTCACCATTGGTCCACTAGTCTAGATTGACAGCTGCTCCTCTAGCCAATCAGTCGAAGGGGGAGATTACGTCACTCCGGTGCGACTCATGACTGCTGTGGCTAAAGCCGGGCGCTCACTGTGCCATTTTTTTAAAGTCCTTTAGGATTGCACTTGTCAGACTGTACGAACTTGCTAATCATGTCAGACTGTGGAATGAATCTCGTTATTATTAATGTCAGACTGTAGGACAGTCTGTGCGTGCAAGAAAACTTAGTCCGTAGTTTTACATTATCAACCTATAAACGTTCAGTGTTCTATGGGATCAAATTTCCGTCAAAAGTATTGCGGTAACAGATCGAAAAATAATAAGCGTAAATTAAAAAAATTAAAAGACTTGTAAAATTATAACGCACAAAAATGAAAAATAGATGCAAAGTTATTCAGAAAAACAAGCAAGGCGCTCACGGGTCGAAAAATAATAAGCGCAAATTCAAAATGTAAACCCATTACAAATTATATTGCGCAAAACTGAAACAGGAATTCAGCATTTTTCGAGTCACAAACAAAATCAGGTTTTCCGCTCATATTTTATTTTTTTGTGCGCTTATGCTCCTTTCCCTTTTGCTCACGTTCTTACGTTTTGCCCTTGCGTTTCAAAACTTTACCGTCCAAGTTTGGTGTAAATTAGGGCGGGCTTCAGTGTCACCATTGGTTAACTAGTCTGAATTGACAGCTGCTCCTCTATTTTTTTTTTTTTTTTTTTTTATTGAGTGCAAAATCTGAATACAACAAAAGGCATTGATACATGTACAAAAAGAAATTTGGTATGGAAGGCTCAACACAATAGAATCATATTAGATTCCTAAAATATATAACCAAATATTCCAAGAAAGAGGAAAGAGAATCAAAAATACAATTACAAAACAAAGACTAAACGAAAATAATAAAGAAAATATAATTACATCAAATTATATAATACAAATAAATTAAACAGTTTTACTGCCTTTGGTTTTTTCATTTTACTAAGGGCATCTGAGAAGTATTTTAGATCATTTTTAAACACAATAAACAAGGGGGGAGATTTAAAGTATCGACATTTGTGTATAAAGTATTTTGCTAATAACATAATATTATTAATCAGATCATACAAAACTGAGCACTCTTTGGTTATTCCGTACATTACATCTTGTAAGGATAGAGTGAAACTATCAGCAACCACATGCTTCTCTACCAACCAGTCCTGCCAAGCTTTCCAAAAGGACTGAGACAAATTACATGTAAAAAATATATGTTCTGTATCTTCATATATATGTTTGCATAGATAACAAGGTATATTTTCAAAATTAAATTTTAAATGAAGAAACATATTGGAGGGATATATATTATTTAATATTTTAAACTGCATTTCTTTTATCATAGGGAGAATAGGAAACTTTAGATAGGCTGTTCTGAAATATTTAACAGTATTTTTATCAAATGTGTGATCTAAATTATTTCTTAATATTTGACAAGGGTAGCTTGATTGGGTGATATGCTGTCTTAAATATTTGTTAGTGCACAGTTTATTCTCTATTTCAAAATCACCAACATATAACGATGGAAAGACAGCAGTAATTTTGGAATAGGAAAGGTAACATCTCATTAACATTTTTATACCTGAAGGTATTGCATTAATAACAGTAAAGAATTGCTTTGGATGACAGGTAAATCCGTGTTTTAAAGTGAATGAATTATAGTCTAACATATTACCACTCTCGTCCATTAAATCCAATACTGACCAAATATTTCTATTTACCCATTCCTCAAAAAATAAAGATTTGTTTCTATGCAGAATATATTTATTATTCCATATCGGAGAATTGTGAGGTGTGAAATTGTGTGTGTGCGCCAATTTCCAACATAATAAGACTTGTTGGTGGAATGCTGATAGCTTCACTGGAATTTTAAGTAAATCAAAGTCACATTTGAGAAAAAAGCGGATACCACCCAATTTACGAAACAAAGCTGAAGGTACAACATACCAGAAGCTCTCAGTATTACCTAAAAACATTTGAAGCCACTTAATTTTTAGCATAGTATTCATACTGTCAAATTCAATTACATTAAGACCACCTTCTTCATACATTTTAATAATATCAGATTTCCTAATATAATGAGTTTTGTGCCTCCAAATAAAGTCATACATTTTTTGATTGCTTGTTTTTATAATAACTGAAGAGGGAGCTACAGCAAAAGCTGGATAAATCAGTCTAGATAAGTATTCAACTTTGGTTAGAAGAATCCTCCCGAAAATTGATATGTCTCTCTGCAACCAGCAATTCAAAATACCATTGGCTTTTTGTATTTTTTTTTTCAAAATTTTCTTTCATACTAATTTTCAAATCTTTAGAAATAGAAATGCCTAGATATTTCACTGTCTCTTTAACTGGAATATTATACAAGGACAAATCTTGAATGGGGTGTAGGGCCAAAAGCTCACATTTATTTAAATTGAGTTGGAGGCCTGAAGCTTTACAGAAGGAATTGATTAGAGAAATAGCCAGGGGGATTTGGTCTTTGTTTTGTAAAAATAAAGTAGTGTCATCTGCTAGCTGACTGATTGCTAAGGTTTTCCCAAATACGTTTAATTTCTTTACCGATAAATCATGCCTAACCATCGTGGATAACATATCTACAGCTAAAATAAATAAGAGAGGGGATAATGGGCATCCTTGCCTTATTCCACGGCCAATCTGAAATCTTTGTGTGGTACCAAAAGGGAGGGAAACTGAACTATTCATATCTCTGTAAATCATTTTTATAACACTAATAAACTGTTCACCAAAACCGAAAAGTTCTAAGGATTTAAACAGAAAAGCGTGCTCTATCATATCGAAGGCCTTTTTGAAATCTAAAAATAAAATGAATCCATCATCCTCTATCAAGTGACTGTACTCCACCAAATCCATCACCAACCTTATATTATTATGAATAGATCTTCCTTTAAGAAAGCCTGATTGTGATTCGTTAATTAAATTATTAATGCCCACTTTTAATCTATTAACATATATATGTGTGAAAATTTTATAATCGTTATTGAGCAATGTGATTGGCCGAAAATTATCCATACATCTCATGTCTTTATCTGGTTTAGGGATTAATGTAATCAAACCCTGATTCATAGTGGGGCCTAAAGACCCATCTTCAATGGATTCAACAAAAGCATTAAATAATAATAATCTAATATCGTTCCAAAAAAATTTGTAAAAATTAGCTGTGAGGCCATCAGGACCCGGAGATTTGTTTAATTTTAGGTTTTGAACCGCTGAGTCAAGTTCTTCAATATGCAAAACGGAATCACAGCAATCTCTCCAATCACTGTCAATGTGGGGAATAAAATGTATTATTTTATCAAAGAAATTGTTACACTCTATTGGGGAGAAGTTGGAAGAGTACAAGTCATTGTAAAACTCATAGATTCTCTTACTTATCAAAGTAGGCTCTGTACATTCAACACCATTTATCATTAGTGAACGAATTGAGTTACGTGATTGACGTCTTTTTTCTAATCTGCAAAAGTAAGAAGTACTTTTCACCCTCTTCTATCCATTTGGCCTTAGAGCGTATATATGCACCTTTGGCTTTCTTAATGTAAAGATTGTCCAGTACTAATTGCAGAGAGACCATTTTGCTTTTTTCAGTATCATTCAATACACTATCATTACAACATTTGTTAATTTCAGAAATAATATTATATTCCTGTTGCCTCCTTACTTTGGCAAGTACTTTGCTGTAACTAATAGAAAATTCACAAATTTTAAATTTGAGGAATTCCCATCTGGCTTTATAAGAATTAAAGTTAGTGCTGTTCTTAATTTCCAAAATTAAATCCTTAACTTTATTACAGAATCTTTCATTATTAAGTAAATCTGAATTAAACTTCCAATATCCCTTAATCCTTGAAGAGTTGTGATTTGGTTTGAATAATAGTGAAATAGCACAGTGGTCTGTCAAAGGTGCTGCAGAAATGGTGCAGTCTTTAACAAATAACATTAAGTTACCTGAAATAAGCCAATAATCAATTCTTGATTTGCTGGAGGCATTAGGTCTTAACCAAGAGAACTGCCTAAGATTAGGATTGAGATGTCTCCAAGCATCTATCAATTTAAGATTAATGCAAAAGTGTGAGACTAAAGGATTTGGTTGAGAGGTTAAGCTTTTGGGAGGATATCGATCATGTGTCTCGTCCGGTACAACATTGAAATCTCCACCTACAACAATATTATCTGTAGGATATGTTCTCTTTAAATCAGAGATTACAGAAGAGATCTCTTTAAATAAATTTTGGTTCAGTTTAGAATTATTGTGGCCATATACATTAACCAAAATGAAAAAGATATGTTCAATATCTAAAACAACCGCTAACCAGTGTCCACTTAGATCAGTTCTAGAAGAAATTACTTTCCCTGGACAGTTATTAAATAAAATTGCAGTACCTGCAGAGTGGGAGGAACCATGGCTAAATAACAACTTATCTCTCCATTGACTAGACCAAAAAGCAGTATCCGTTAAAACAGAGTGCGTTTCTTGTAGAAAAATACAATGAGAACCATTACTTTTACAAAATAAGAACATGGCTTTTCTTTTAACCTTATTCTGAATGCCCCTAACATTCAATGACATTAAAGAAAATGGCAACTTAACCTGAGACATAATAAAAAAGAGAAGTGCAAAATGTAAGGAAAAATGCAAACACTTGTATGAGAAAGAAAAGTTTCACCAGGTTGTATGACCACAAACCTAGAACGAACCTCACAACCTAGTGCGTCTCCAAAACAGTCTTATCTCATACCAATCTACCCTTAATCAGTTCACTTGAATAATCATGATGAGTCGATGCGTTTTCCTTCAATGTAACCGAACGGTCCACGAAAGTACGCTTTCTTTCCTGCTTTACGCGCCTGATCGATCAAAGGCCAGAGCGCAGCGCGGGCCAGACGGTCCTCCTTCGTCAGATCCTCCGCGAATCGAACTCCGCGGTCCCGGCAAACTGATGAGTTCTTTGTTGATTGCCAAAATTCATCCCTGTATTTTCGCATTGTAAATTGCACAATCATCTGCCTTGGTTTCCCTGGCTCCTTCTTGTCGATTCGGTGTACTGTGTCAACAATATCATCTAATTTCTGAACCAGGTGCGGTGCGATTTCAGCAAAAAGACCGATCACTTCCCTTTCATACCGTTGATCCGCAGATTCCATCTTCTTTTATATCGCTCGAGTTCAGATGTTCTACTCGCCAGGTCTTTGTGCGATGAAGTTAGACCCAGAAGTGACTTGCTCGTCTGTAGGCACTTTTCTTTGCAGTCTTTAATTTCAGCGGCATTGAACTCGACAGCCTTGGAAATCTCTGCGACCATAACACTGTTCCTTCGCATCTGATTCTAAATTTCTTCTAGTTTTTCATTTTGTGAATCAAAGCGAGCTGTGAGTGAAGTTATGGCTTGCAGAAGCGTTGCATTAGTGATATCCTCGTCGTGGGGCCTTAATTTTTTCAAGGCGTTTGATTTAGTGGGGGTGAGATGAGACGAATCGCGGCGTTTATCTGTGTGAGCGGACTGTGCCTCCATTTCTGAGTCGTCTGAGATCGAAGCTGGAGTCGAGCCACGGGCTGGAGGGATAATAATCTTCGGGAGGCTAGTTTGCTGTGAAGATTTCCGCATTTTGAAGACATAAAACAACTCGACAGTGTTTAAATTGTTAATTTTAGGTAGACGTAGATGAGATTTGTGTGTTTCAACGTTAACTTGGGAGACTAGCTAGGGAGCTCGGTTTAAACACATGTGTTCAGCCCGCCATCTTGTCCTGAATCTGACAGCTGCTCCTCTAGCCAATCAGTCGAAGGGGGAGATTACGTCACTCCGGTGCGACTCATGACTTCTGTGGCTAACTCGTACAGGTGTGAAGATGGAT
>NW_026129436.1:0-55427 GCF_022985175.1 Labeo rohita | reverse complement strand
TCCATTAGTTATTCCATTTAATCCACTTTAACCAAGGGAGCTGTAGCTCTGCAGAATATCGATTCAACCTTAATTAAATACACCTAAACCTGCTAATTGTAACAAATCATTATTAAGGAACACAACTTTATTAAGGAATAGCTCGTAATCGTAATCCATAGAGTAGGCAAATGGTCAATCACTGGGCAAACAATAGAAACACCAGAGGGAAATCCAGGAAACCAGGCAGAAAATCAAACCATGACACAAAAACCAACGAGAGCGCTCAGAAATACAGTGTAAAACACAAACAAGACTTTGCAATGAGAGTAAGAATCAATCAGGGACCATATTCACAAAACATCTTAATGCTAAAAGTAGCCCCTAACTTGCAGATCTAGGAGAAACTCCTACATTTTTGCTTTAGGAGTATTTCATTATTTTAAAACTAAAATCAGGTTCTAAAAGTTAGGGGTAGTCTAAAAAGTTAAGTTAGGGGTAGTAAGGTGGACTCCCAAGTCACAAAAACCAAATCACAAAGCATTCTAAAATGGCAGTTGCTAGCATTTCCCCTCACAACGTAAACATTTCAAAAACATTTTATGATAATTTCCCTTTAATTGAATTGTCCTTTTCATGTACAATTTAGTCAAGACATACAGGGGTTGGACAATAAAACTGAAACACCTGTTTTTTTAAAAACAATTAGTACGTTGTTGAGCCTTTTTGTGCCCAATGCAGCATCATTTCATCCTGGGAATGACAAATATAAGTCCTGCACAGTAGCCAGAAGGATTTTAAGCTATTCTCCTCTTGCAAAAAAAAAAAAAAAAAAAAAGTGGCCAGATCACTACGTGATGCTGGCGTAGGAAAACTTTTCCTAACTCGCTCTTCCAAAACATCCCTCAATAATATTCAGATCTGGTGACTGTGCAGGCCATGGGAGATGTTCATCTTCACTTTCATGTTCATCAAACCACTCTGTCACCAGCCTTGTTGTGTGTATTGGTGCATTATCATCCTGATACAAGGCACTACTTTCAGGGTACAATGTTTGATCCACTGGGTGCACATAGTCAACCTTCACTCTCTGCTCTTACTGGTGCAGTGTGCAATCAGTGAAGATAGGCCACCAGGCTGTGCAAACATATCCATGAAACCTCCAACACTATATTGGCCAGTGTTTCAGTTTCATTGTCCAACCCCTGTAAATCCATAAAGAGCGTTTATTCCACACTCAAGCGCATACATGAAGCTTTCTGCAAAGCACTGGCAAAATTAATGAATGTGATGAAAAAAAAAACATAACAAGGAGTTATTTTTAATTACTTATTAATAAACTAATGTTTTACTGAATCATTGTTTGCTGCAAAGATAAAGTTGACAGTACTGAGTCACCATCTCCCACCTTTAGAAAGAAATGCACCTCTCATATGATTACATAACAATAGAGTAGGGGAGCACAGGGCGCAACCTAACATTTTTTGACTTTCTCAGTTTGTCTAAATTCATGTGGGGTTCAGAGTATTTTTTTTAAAACAAATTTTATCCACATTAATTTCACACGTCTATTACAATATGTTGCATTGTTTTATAATTACAGTGTATACATGTTTTGTTATTTACCTTAAAAGAATGTAAGTGACATGTGACAGCATGCCCTGTAGGTTGGTTCATTTAGGAAAGGAAAGGACGTGACGTGTGGCCAAGTATGGTGACCCATACTCGGATTTTGTGCTCTGCATTTAACTGCATTTTTGCTCAAGGGACTCACCTCAGTCGTGGTATTGAGGGTGGAGACAGATCCCCCCCACCTTCAATCCCTGCCGGACCTGGGACTCAAACCCGCAACCTTTCGGTTACAAGCCAACTCCCTAACCATTAGCCCCCCCCATAAATCTGGACATTTCTAGCTTTCTATTAATATATTTTACATGTCTGTGAGGCAAGTATTTGTTGAGTTTTGGTTCATTTTTGTGATCTGCTTCAGTTCACAGAGACAGCAGAAAGCACATCATGTTTGTTTTCTTTATTTTACAAAACCACAGTGTTTTGTTAATATAGTGAGAGTACACAAATAAAAGTAGAATGATGTATTACTCTTATCTGTATGAGCAGAAATGACAGGGGATTTTATGTTGTGGAATCAGGAAAAAATGGCAGTGATCGCTGGCACCTTTATGTGCTATTAGCTTATTCACCAACACTCAATAGCACACATTTATCTAGATTAAAGATAGAGCGAGTGGCTTAGTTAGTAAGCTTAGTGACATCATCCATAGCAATAAGGTTAACCCTGCCCTTTCTCTTAGTTTAAGATTTCTCCCAATTCCTTAGTAAAAATTGGTCTCAGCAGCTTTGTGAATAAGTTTTAAAAATGAACTCTTACTAAAGAACTTTTAATGCTAAACATGCACCCTGGAGCAAAAAATAATTATTTAAACAAGCAATAAACAGATGTGAATATGATCACTCACCTGATACAGTCAGTGTAACAGCAGCACTGATGTCTGATCTCTGTGAGTCTGATCTCTCTCCTATACAGCTGTATTCACCACTATCAGACAGATAATCAGCTCTGAAACTAATCTCTGCTGTTGTTGTTCTGTATGGATAGTAATTGTATCTATTTTTAAACCAGCTGTATGTCCACTGAATGTTTCTTCCTTCCTGTATGTCACATGTAAGAGTGACTGTCTCTCCTCTGAACACACGATGATCTGGCGTCACCTTCACTACAGGTTTGGCTGTAATAATACACATATGAGTAAATGTTGATCACCTACAGTATCACTGTATCAATCACTGTTATGAACTCAAAACCTCCTCATAAAATAAATACAAAAACACTGCATTTTGGGCAAATAGACATCAAAGAACTACAAAACATTTCACATTTGTTAAATCAAATGTACTGCAGTACTGCACAGTACCTTGAGTGAGTCCAGCGTGGATGAGGGACAACAACGCTAGAAGCAGAAGAAATACAGATACATTCATTCAGCACAATGCAAATAACTGAAACATCTCTATTGAATTTTATTTTGAAGTATATTCAAAGTGCCCAGAAAAGCACTTTGAACCACTGAGATTCATTCAACACGTGATAATATTCCCATCAACCACTGAGATGGCAATTTCTGTAGTGCTGTCTGTTTAGCTTTTCATTGCTTGTTTTGTTTTTATATTTGTTTTGCTGTCTTTGTATTTTTGCTTTTCTATTGCAGTTTTTTTTCACTTGCTTACAATCTTTATTTGTCACACAATTTCTGACACTCAAACCACAGAGAACCACACACCAAACCACACACCAAATCTACAAAACCATACACTAATTATTGTCTTTTGACTCATAAAACACTTTTTGCAAAACACAACATACAATTCTTTATGTAACACAAAAATCTATCAGAAAGTATATTGATTTCATTTTTCAAACACAACCAATCAAAATGCCACACTAATTCATCAGTGTCTCACACTAACTCATCACTTTTGACACTCATTGCTTTACTAAACACCATCCAATCATGGCTTTAGAATAGGCTTTGTAATAAACACCTTTTACTAAAATATGTTTGGCTTCTGTCCAACTGCAACAATGGTTGATGTACACTACCAACCAAAAGTTTTTGAACAGTAAGATTTTTAATGTTTTGATTTTGATTTTGATGATTTTTTTTTAATCTCCTCTGCTCGCTGAGCCTGCATTTATGCGATCCAAATACAGCAAATATTCAATCAGTCATATATATTTAAAACAGTTGATCACATTTTTTCAGGATTCTTTGATGAATAGAAATATCCAAAAAATAATATTTATCTGAAATAAAAATGTTTGTAACATTATACACTATACCATTTAAATGCTTGGAGTCAGTAAGTATTTATTTATTTATTTTTGGAAAGAAATGATAGGAATTGATACTTTTATTTAGCAAGGATGCTATCCAATCACCAAAAGTGATGAAAGACATTTATAATGTTACAAAAGATTTCTATTTCAGATAAATGGTGTTCTTCTAAACTTTCTGTTCATAAAAGAAACCTGGAAAAAAATACTCTTTTCAACAACAACAATAATAATAATAATAATAGTAATAATAAAATGTTTTTGTGAGCAGCAAATTAGAATATTTAAATGATTTCTGAAGAATCATGTGACTAATGTAATTATGTTGAAAATTTAGCTTTGAAATCCCAGAAATAAATTACATTAAGTTACTTTAAATAGTAAAAATATTTCAAAATTATACTGTTTTTGTTTGCATTTATTTTATTTTGTACCATGTAATACTGTATTCACAACCACACTTGATTACAGTAAAAAAAGTATGTTTTTAATCTTGCTTTTTTTTTTTTTTTTTTGGTGAATCTCTCTGCCAATTACTTTCAATCTTGTACTGAAATGTACATAGCAGGTCATGAAAGAAGAGCTTTAGGTTTTGAATAACTGCGTGTATATGATATATCCAAAAATATAATATTATGGCAAAGGCGTTTACAGCATAAGATAAATGTTTGCTTTTGATATGTGTTTGTGATATTTTGAATGTAGTGCTTCATTTGGCAAGAGATGTGAGGCATTTTGCATTTCATGGATAGCATCATGTGGAGAGGACGCTCTGCTCTGTGAGGGTAAATCCATGTGTGTACAAAACTGCAGTGCTTTATCAAAACATTTCTGCGTTGGGCTAATGCATAAACCATGGCTGTTTGGGTGTTTAATGTAAAGGTAATCAAGGCCGCATTAAGACCACACTGGGCCCCGGGGCGGGGCAATGACTTACTGCAGGGCCCCCCATCACAATAATGATACAATGATATATATATATATATATATATATATATATATATATATATATCATTATATCATTATTGTGTGTGTGTATATATATATATATATATATATATAGCTTTAAACAGGATTTTTTTCCTATCAAAACTTTTGCATTGAAATTTAATAATTCTTGCTAATTCATGCGTATCATGCTGAAATCATCTTAACATGCGCATTTGCCAAAATTCTGCATTGCTGCCTAATGTCCTTAAACAGTTAAATTTGTTTAAAAAGCAATAGGCTATACATCCAGCAAGTTTATAATCAAACTAACCTAAAATCTGTGGGAATGATGATGCTATGTTTTTAACTGCTCCATATGCCAGGTCGACTTTAACGCATGATTGGTTTTAGTAAAATAATCTAGATGGGGATTTAACCCATGTTTTCCCCTCTCCTCATTTTTTTAGATAGCCCCCTTTGTTTGTCACGGTTCATGGGTCCGGGTGCTCATTCCTGTGTCTGTGTTTGTGCGTGTGTGTGTGTTTTTGCAGGGTTGTCTGCTGCGTCTGGCAACCCGCTTCCTAATCAGGTGTTCACCTGTTGCTCATTATGTTGCCTTTATCTGGGTTGCTCGTTCACAGTCCTTTGTCAGTTCGTTTTGTGTTCGCTCACATCTGCCTGTCCTCTCCTCTGATTTTTAGTGATATTGCTGTGCTGTGCTTCGGCCCTGCTCGGACACGTGTTACCGGCTGTCCGGATTACGGTCTTTCGGACCTGATGAGCACGGACTATTTAGGATCGCTGATCATCTGTTTGTTTCACTGTGGCAAATAAACTACATCTTCACTTGCATTTGGATCCTAGTCGTTGCTTTTGTGACAGAACGAACTGACCAAAGGATGGATCCAGCGAGTGCCGCTGAGAGAATTTTTAGAAAATAGTAACGCAAGATTGACACAACAAGAGGAACAGATAGTCGGCACGGGCCGCGCCGTTCAAGCACTAGTGTCGCAGGTCTCTAAATTGACCTCCCAGCTTCAGCGCCTCCAGATGGAGCCTACTCAACAGCCCACTGCGCCCAGTCCACCTGTTGTTCCAGAGACATCTACCATCCACTCTGCGGAGCCTCGGTTGCCCTCTCCCACTGTTTACTCTGGTGAGCCTCAATTGTGCCGTGCCTTTTTGACTAAATGCTCTCTGTACTTTTCTCTTCAGCCCTCTTCATTTCCCACCGAGGAATCTAAAATAGCCTTCGCTATCACGTTACTTTCTGGACGGGCCGCCCTCTGGGGCACTGCGGTCTGGGACAACAAGCACCAATGTGTTTCGTCGTTCCAGGCTTTTTCAGATGAACTGAGAAAAGTTTTTGATCGAGCGGCCTCGGGGAGAGAGGCGGCACGTATTTTGGCAGAGTTACGCCAGGCTCACCGGACAGTTACTGACTATTCTATTGAGTTCTGCACTCTGGCAGCGGAGTGCAAATGGAACACTGAGGCGCAGTGGGACATGTTCTTGCACGGACTGGCGCCCCACATACAGAACGAAATCTACGCCCTAGATTTACCCACCTCTTTGGATGAGCTCATCGATTTGGCTATCCGCGTGGACGCTAGGTTACGGCGGAGGAGTCGGCACACACCTTTTCTTTCGGCTACGGATCACCTGGACCATTCTACTTTTAACCCCACTGAAGCGCCTGTTGAGGTTTCGGATTCGGAGCCTATGCAGATGGGCCGATCCCGTCTCTCTCCGAGAGAGAGGGAGAGACGCAGAAGCCGTGGATTGTGTCTGTATTGCGGGGAGGCTGGACATATGGTGGCCCAGTGTCCAGTAAATGCCGGAGCCCACCGGTAAGTAGGAGGTTACTGGCGGGCGGGTTCGCTATGGAGAAAACCTCCCGCGATGCTACCCACCTCCCGATTAAGATTCTGTGGGACTCGGACACATACAGCTGTGAAGCCCTCATAGACTCAGGAGCTGAGGGTAATTTTTTGGATTTTAATCTGGCTCGTAAACTTAAGGTGCCTGTATTTGTCCTTAAGAATTCTATTTCAGTCATTGCTCTCAGTGGTCAGTCATTATCTCCTGTCACTCACACCACAGGATCGATAAGACTGGTCACCTCGGGCAATCACACAGAGAATATTACGTTTCTTCTGACTAACTCGCCTTCTGTTCCTGTAGTTCTCGGTCATCCTTGGCTGACCCTACACAAGCCCCACATTAGCTGGGGTCATGATTCAGTCCTTGCCTGGAGTGATGAGTGTCACGCTTCTTGTCTATTATCTGCCTGTTCTTCTGTCTCTTATTCTGTTCTTCAGGATGAGCATTTGGACCTGTCAAACGTGCCCGTTGAGTACCTCGACCTGAGGGGAGTGTTTAGTAAGTCTCGAGCTGCTTCTCTTCCTCCGCAGCGTCCCTACGACTGTGCTATAGATTTATTGCCAGGTACGTCTCCACCTAAAGGCAGGTTATACTCGCTTTCCACCCCGGAGAGGGAGGCCATGGAGAAATATATTTCTGATTCTCTAGTTGCCAAGATCATCCGTCCCTCTTCTTCCCCGGCGGGCGCGGGGTTCTTTTTCGTTAAAAAGAAAGACGCTTCCCTGCGTCCTTGCATCGACTATCGGGGGCTGAAAAGCATCACGGTTAAGAATACCTATCCTTTGCCGCTGATGTCT
Source organism: Labeo rohita (assembly GCF_022985175.1). NCBI lineage: Eukaryota > Metazoa > Chordata > Actinopteri > Cypriniformes > Cyprinidae > Labeo > Labeo rohita. The sequence continues at coordinate 47,984 of NW_026129436.1, read as the reverse complement.
TCTGCCTTCGAGCGTCTGCAGGGGGCGTCGTTTTTCACGAAATTGGATCTCCGTAATGCTTATCATTTGGTCCCATAAGAGAGGGGGATGAATGGAAGAGCGCTTTTAGTACCCCCAGGGGGCACTTTGAATATCTTGTCCTTCCGTTCGGCCTCTCCAACGCCCCCGTGGTCTTTCAGGCCCTCGTTAATGACGTGTTGAGAGATATGCTCGATCAGTTCATTTATGTCTACCTGGATGACATATTGATTTTTTTTCTCACTCTCTCCAGGAACATGTTCAGCATGTCAGGCGAGTGCTTCAGAGGTTGTTAGAGAATGGGCTTTATGTCAAGGCGGAGAAAAGCGTTTTCCACGTACAGTCGGTTCCCTTTTTGGGATACATCGTGTCGGCCGAGGGAGTGCGCATGGACCCCGATAAAGTTAAGGCTGTGGTGGATTGGCCAATTCCAGATTCCCGTAAGGCCCTGCAGAGGTTTCTGGGATTTGCCAATTTTTACCTGCATTTTATTCGCAATTTCAGCCAGCTAGCTTCTTCTCTGACTGCCTTGACCTCCACCAAGACTGCGTTCAGGTGGTCTAACGCAGCTGATGTTGCGTTTACCAGACTAAAGGACTGCTTTGTTTCAGCCCCAATCCTTATCGCCCTTGACCCGTCACGTCAGTTCGTGGTGGAGGTTGACGCCTCAGAGGAGGGAGTTGGTGCGGTCTTGTCCCAGCATTCTTCCTCGGATGACAGGGTGCATCCCTGCGCGTTTTTTTTCTCATCGTTTATCTCCCGCCGAACGCAACTATGATATTGGTAATAGGGAGTTGTTGGCAATCAAGCTCGCCTTGGAAGAGTGCCGTCATTGGTTGGAGGGTTCGGGGGTTCCTTTTATCGTCTGGACCGACCATAAGAATTTGGAGTACATCAGATCCGCCAAGAGGCTCGGTGGGCTTTATTTTTCGGCCGTTTCGACTTTTCTATTACCGTCCAGGATCTAAAAATATCAAGCCCGATGCGTTATCCCGTATGTTTGACCATTCCGAGCGCTCATCTTCTCCCGAGCCCATTTTACCACAGAAGGTGGTCATCTCTGTGGTGGCTTGGGAGATTGAATTGAAGGTTCGCACGGCCTCTGAAGGGGTAACGCCCCCTCCTGGATGCCCACCGGGTTGTTTGTTTGTACCGGAGAGTTTACGGTCCGACGTCATTCGATGGGGTCATTCTTCCAAGCTGGCTTGTCATCCTGGGGTGAGTCGCTCTACTTTTCTCATAAGACAGCGATTCTAGTGGCCGTCTATGGCTCGTGACATACGGCTTTTTGTTTTGGCTTGCTCTGTCTGCGCTGTTTCTAAGACTTCCAATCGACCCTCTGCTGGACTCCTCCAGCCACTGTTAGTTCCTTCGAGACCCTGGTCCGATATCTCGCTAGATTTTGTTACGGGGCTTCCGCCCTCTCAGGGCAACACGGTGGTTTTGATCGTGGTGGACCGGTTCTTGAAGGTGACTCATTTCATTCCTCTGCCCAAATTACCATCTGCTAGAGAAACGGCGGTTGCTGTCATTGACCACGTTTTTCGCATTCATGGCCTCCCGACGGACGTGGTCTCTGACAGGGGACCTCAGTTTGTTTCCAAATTCTGGAAGGAATTTTGTCACCTATTAGGGGCGACTGTTAGTCTTTCTTCTGGATTCCATCCCCAGAGTAATAGTCAGACAGAGAGAGCCAACCAGGATTTAGAACGTATGTTACGATGTTTGGTTTCACAGAATCCGACCTCATGGAGCCAGCAGCTGTCATGGGTTGAGTACGCACATAACTCTTTACCAGTATCGGCTACGGGCCTGTCTCCGTTTGAATGTAGTTTAGGGTACCAGCCACCTGTTTTTCCCAGTACAGAATCCGAAGTCGCGGTTCCCTCCGCTCACGCTTTTGTCCAGAGGTGCCGCCGCACCTGGAACAGAGCCAGACAGACTCTCCTCCAGGTGGGGGCGCGCACCAAGGCTCAGGCCGATCGCCACCGGTCGAAGCCTCCCGTCTACGTCGTTGGTCAAAAAGTGTGGCTTCTTCTAAGAACATTCCTCTCCGCACCGTTTGTAGTAAACTTGCTCCCAAATTCATTGGCCCGCTTACTGTCACCAAGATCATTAGTCCGGTGGCAGTCCGCCTCAAACTTCCTCCAGCGTACAGGAGAATTCACCGTCTTTCATGTTTCTAAATTAAAGCCCGTTTTTGATTCTGCTATTAATCCGCCTGTCCCAGTTCCCCCACCGCCGCGCCTCGTAGATGGGGAACCTGTTTATTCGGTAAAGCGTATTTTTGGACTCGAGACGGAGGGAACGAGGGTTTCAGTACTTGGTGGACTGGGAAGGTTACGGACCGGAGGAGAGAAGTTGGGTGCCTGCGAGAGACATATTAGATCACTCTCTTATCGATGTTTACAATTGCCAGGTAAGTTCTCCTGGGAGCGCCGAGAGGCGCTCTTAAGAGGAGGGGTACTGTCACGGTTCATGGGTCCGGGTGCTCATTCCTGTGTCTGTGTTTGTGCGTGTGTGTGTTTTTGCAGGGTTGTCTGCTGCGTCTGGCAACCCGCTTCCTAATCAGGTGTTCACCTGTTGCTCATTACGTTGCCTTTATCTGGGTTGCTCGTTCACGGTCCTTTGTCAGTTCGTTTTGTGTTCGCTCACATCTGCCTGTCCTCTCCTCTGATTTTTAGTGATATTGCTGTGCTGTGCTTCGGCCCTGCTCGGACTCGTGTTACCGGCTGTCCGGATTACGGTCTTTCGGACCTGACGAGCACGGACTATTTAGGATCGCTGATCATCTGTTTGTTTCACTGTGGCAAATAAACTATATCTTCACTTGCATTTGGATCCTAGTCGTTGCTTTTGTGACATTGTTGACATTTTTACTTATCGAATATAAGTTCTTTTGCATACAATTTCCAGAACAAACTGAAGAGAGGTGGATGTGGACATTAGCCGCAGTGGTAACCTGAGATGCGTGCACAGGTTGTTCAAAAGTAAAATCTAGAATAAATGCATTTGATTTGTAAGCCAGATTCAAATGTGACATTTTAATGGTAATGCATGGAATGTACAGAAAAACTCAAAAACTCAGTATAGCGTTTATATGTGGGGGGCGTGGGTGGGCTTTGGCAATCAACGCTCAATCTATTCCACAGCCAATCATGGGCCCCCTTCCTGCTCGGGCTCTGGGGCTTCAGCCCTGCCTAGCCCAATGGTTAATGCGGCCCTGAAGGTAATGGGCGTTACGTTTCCGACATGCGCTGCACGCAGTAGACCAATCACAAGAGACTGGATCATCAGAAAAATCCCCGTAGATTAGCATCACGCAAAGGAGGGGTTTGGAAATATGAATGATTGAGCAATTTGTTTGGGAGGCAAATAGGTAGAAATAAATGCATATTATGAGACAATGAAAGTATTTTTTTTTTTTTTTGACCTTGTATGCATGTCAACCTGTTTTTGGGGACTTCCAAAACCAAAATATGAACCTTTCATAATCCATATAGGTGTAGTGTCTGGACCAATCAGACATACATTAAGTGTTACATTTAACAAATAGTCTTTAAACCCAACAAGCCAGCTATATGCTGGAGCTCTGGAGACAACCCCCCAAAGCAACTAAGACCCAAAGGGGCTCAGTTGCCAGGACGACTATCTGATAAGAGGTTTTATTGTCCAGAGGAATGCACATTTGCCCCTGTTACATTTGCCCATAGGAAAGACACAATGCCTATAGAAATAGACTCTTTCCTATTCACAGACAAACCTTTCTTTGACCTTCCTATCACACATAGCCCAGGTCATTGTGTACAGTATTACTGCATTGTATTTTAATTTTGTCTGTTGTATTTGTCTTTGGCTTTCTACTGTTGTATGCATGCGTTATGATAGATGACTAGTCTTATAACCCACCTATGCCATGTTTGGTCTCTTAGAATTTGTATTTTGATGATCTAAAAGATGGTGTAAATTAGATGTTGATACCTATGCAACATATTAGTGTTTTAAGAAACCTTAGTACTTTTTGCATCAACACCCAATCAAATTACATATGCAAAATACCATGCTCACAGACAAAGAGTCATAAACTTTCCCTCCAAAGGTGAAAGTTACTACTGGTTCTTAGACCTCCTGGTCTTAAAGCTTAAAGGTGTTTTAAAGCTTAAAGGCATCAAACGATTGATCGTCTCTCTCTCTTCACTGTCTTCTTCGTCTGCAACGTCTTCCGATTGCTGCCCGTGTGGAGGAACCCACGGGGAGCCTGAGCCGGCACAGGGCGTGCCCGACAGGCCCAACATACAGAGCTGTGGCTCTCGACCACAAAGAGCCAGACGCTTCCACTCAACCCTGGAATTCATCTTCATGACTCGCCTCAGTCAGTCAGTGGTTCTTTTAGAACCTAAGAAGATGAGCTAGAACTCTTCAGGACTTCCCTAAGCACGTGCCAGGCCTTGCGGCCTTGTCTTTCCATTCCCCAGAGATTACAGGACTTCAGCTGGGTCCCTCTCAGCTCTTGGTTCTTCTTCAATTTTCACATGGGAAGAAACTCCCAGTCACCATTGAGTCAGAACATCTTTGGAGTTCATCACTTTTCGGACCCAGAAGGACGTGATCACGATTCCAAAACCAACACTGCTCCAACCATCAAGACTTTCACCCAAGACTGCATTCAGACACTTCTTCAACGACCAAGGCAATGCAAGTATCGTACATTTAACTAAACAAAACAGAGGTTTAGTATAAGCTGTAGACAGCACTGATGGTTTCTCACAGGTGGTTAACTGACTCTTTTCATAGCTTCATTTCCTTGTCTCTCTCTAACTGCTTCTCACTGACCATTCCCCCATGTATGAGTGAGTTTGTTTGTTTGTTTAGATCAGTTATGTGTTAGTCCTTCGTTAATAAAACTCTTGTGCACAAATTACATGAGTGTTGATTCTGATTCTGCTTTGCAAATTAATGTCCCTTTACGATTCCGATTCGAGCTACATGCTCTAATGCAATGGTACTTTAAGAAAGTTATTTTCTGTGGCCAAGAAAATATAATTTCTTAGAGTTGATATAAAAATTATACTGAATGTTCACTGGGCGAACAGATTAGTTGATGGAAAATTAATTCTGCTACAGTTACTACTGGCAGCTGATATAAATATTTGTAATTGATCATAATTAATTGTAATTATTTATATACATTTCCCTTTGAGCAAAATTCGCAACATAGGGGCACTTTAATGTTTCACACCGCTGATTCTTCACTGCAACACAGCAAGCTACAAAGCCCCTAAACAAATGAGGTCAAAGTGTTTGAGATGCACTCACTTCCTGTTTGATGCACCATCAAATTACTTGTGACTTTACAGTGACCGCAAAAAGAATTTACTAGAGCTGGGCGGTATGACCAAAAATTTATATCACCGTATTTTTCAAAATTATATCCATGTCACGATATTTGACGGTATTTATTTTTTTTCCATGCATTACTAGGTGTTAACCCCATTTCCTAATAAATTAGAGAATAATTACTGCAGTATATTGGCTTACATTGACCGGACTAGTATTAACCCAGGTTTGATTGGTCTCACAAAATGCTGCTGTTCAAGAGGTGACAGTGGCACTCATAATTGTAATGAGGTGAAGAAATCAGAATTCATGACTTGCAGTCAAAATACACAACACTTTATTGTGCAAGTTTTGCAACTTGAAAACATCTTTAGGCTGGCTACAATGTAAACAATATGTCCCCTGTAACTGCAAAATGAAAACTTTATCCACTGGACTTTCATTAAGGCAAATTACCTGAAACAGGTAAATACAAAAGGAGTGAAACTTTTCACTTTGTGAAACATTAATAATATTACTTCAAGTCCAACCAGGCAGTATTCAAGTATTTAAAATATAAAAGAAGTTTAACTTGAAAACTTCTTAAACAACTAAACAGTCCCCTTAGTAAACGCGTCTTTGAGTGACGTCTGAGTCGCGTTTTGTGTTGCTGTGCCAACTTTATCGTTACCTGCAGATGTGGAAGAGGATGCAGATCTTAGTTTCATGCATTCTTCATATTCCAGGACATGTTTGTGGCGGAGGTGGTGAAGCAAATTGCTTGTGTTGCCTCCTGTGGCTACAACTTTAGCCCGACAACATTTACATATGATGGTTGTTTGATCGACGTCAGATTTTTTACAGCCGAAGTATTTCCACACAACTGACATGGCTCCTCTTTTCGGAAGAAGTTCCTCTTTGTCTGTGACATTTTCTTCGTCCATGCTGTTCACCGCTCAACACACACAGGCCGTGCTTCCACCGCTCTCATGCAGACGCATACAGCTTGTTTGGTACCACTGCAAAACAATCCCCCTCTCAAACAATGTCCCGCGGCGGGACGTTCCACCGCTCTGTGTTCCCGACGCTTTGTACGCACACGCTCACCGGTATTGGGGTATGTGAAAAATGAATATCATTAAAAAAAAAAAAAAACACCAGTATTCGGTATGAAAAGGTATACCGCCTAGCCCTAGAATTTACACACTTAATAAAAGCATGATAATAAATATGATGTATCATAACTGTGTTTTTTAATAATTCAGATTGTCAAACATCAGTTGAACATGTTTATACACTGTGTTAATGTGATGAACTACAGCTGTGTTTTTTCTGCTAAGAACATGAGCAGAACTGACATCATACATCTGCTAAAAATGATGTTGAAACCAACTGGTTAAAAATAATTGAAAGTGTTTCAGAAAACAGAAGTTAGTTCTAAAAAAAAAAAAACAAGCTTGAGCATCATTTGTTGGCACTTGGTTAGACATGTTTGACATGTCTAATGCAATGAAATTAAAAAAAAAACAAAAAAAAACAGAGGGTGTCATTGATTAGTCACCCTCATGTGGTTCTAAACCTGTAAGACCTTCGTTCATCTTTGGAACACAAATTAAAATATTTTTGATGAAATCTGAGAGCCGAGACAGAAGGGTACTACCATGGTCAAGGCACAGAAACATAGTAAGGACATTGTTAAAAAAAAGTCCATGTAGCACCAGTGGTTCAACCGTAATTAAATGAAGCTACAAGAATACTTTTGTGTACGAAGAAAATAAAAATGATTACTTTGTTCGACAATTTCTTCTCTTCCATGTCAGTCTTTGACACACATTCAGGAGAGCACCATGACGTGTGTTGCTGCTGACGCAGGAGAAGAAAGAGCCTTGAAAGTTTCAGTTCCCTTGCTGTCTGCTGAGAGGCAGAAAACTCTCGGATTTAATAAAAAAATATCTTAATATGTGTTTTGATGATGAACAAAGGTCTTACAGGTTTGGGTGACATGAGGGTGACTAATTAATGACAAAATGTTAATTTTTGGGTGAACTAACCCTTTAAGTGTGACTTACATGTCCAAATACATTACCATATACTTTAACATATCATCACATTGAATTTGAACAATACAAAATTGATAGTCTTGTGGGCAGCATGCCGACATACAGCACCATTGCTAACCCCACCTGCCCAAACACTTCACTTCCTGTCATTTGTGATCTGTCCCTTCACAACGAAGGCAACAAATGGCAAAAATAAATAAATAATAAGAAGAATACAATTACCAGTGAGACTAAAGTTATAAACCCTCCTACACACAGCACAACCTGTTGAAATTGATCTACATCTGAAGACGGTGTAGAGGAGAGCAGCCAAGCTCAGTTCCTGTAGGTCTGAAGCCCTGCAAATTTTAGCTGATTTGAGAACTACAGGTAACAAGGTTGGAAACACTGCAGGACTTTGGCCTTTCAGGAACTGAGTTTGCACACGGGTGTAGAATATAATAAAATACTTACAGAGAATGAGAGGCAGCGCACTGGAGCCCATACTGACACATTAATAAAATAACTGCTGTCCTGTGTCATCTAAAACAGACACTTCCTGTGTTTTAACACTCATTTCACACTTCAAGAAGAAATGATGAAACGAAACTCTTTACAGAGTTTCACAAAAAAATAGGAAGAAAAACAGATTAATTCCAAGATTTTTAGCTTATTTTTTGAGTACATGCAAGTCGTTAGAGCTCTGTTGTTAGAGAGAAAAGTACTTTTGGAATTGTTCTGAAACTGTTGTTTTGTACATTTACACCCACAGCCACAAGCATTAAGGATAGTTTTGAAAAACAGTAAAATCACGAGGTGATGTTCTAATGTAGGCCTTTTCATGTAATTTGAGTTATGGTTTCAGCTGTACAGTGCAGCTGGTGAGATTGTGAGTAGCTCTCTGCTCTCAGTATGTCGCCAAAAGCCTTGCCTTCAATATAGACGACAGTAGAAATCCAAGAGCTTTCTGACCCTCCAAAGACAGCAAGGGAACTGAAATGTTCCTGTAGTAAGAACTTTGGTAAATAATCTGTGTGACATCAGTGGTTCAACTGCAATTTTATGAAGCTACAAGAATACTTTTTGTTTCATGAACTTGTGTCAAGGACTGACACAGAAGAGAAGAATTGTTGGATAATATCATTATTTTTGTTGTCTTTGTGCACAAAAAGTATTCTCGTAGCATCATAAACTTGGACCACTGATGTCTCATGGGCTGTTTTAACGGCATAATTTTATTTTAGACGACAAACTGTGGCATCTGTGACAGCAGGTATACAGCGAAACGGAAGAGAGGCAAAACTCCTCACACTAGTGCAAGAGCACAAGAGTTTCATCAAACAGCACAGCACTTCCTGTGAAGATGAAGTGAAGAATTTAGTCACATGTTGATGCAGATGAGTATGTATCACTGACCTACAGGAAAATAATGGCAATTCTGTGAACATTTACTTACATTTTATATTTAGAGGTTTCAGTTCCTCTTAAAGCTCATAAACGGATATAATGTTTGGGCCATTTCACTAGTTTGTCAATGTTGCGGTGTCAGATTTGGAGGAAAAGGCAGGCGGATCTGCTAGTGAATTTTGTCTGAGTATAATTAATAAACAAAGATTCTTGAGAAGAGGAGAGTAATGTTTCAGGACTCCAGACAGTCATCACCACACATGAAATCTGTTAAAATGTATAATGTGATTAATATCTTGCTCAAAATATCATCAGGATGTTTCCTCTGTCTTACATCCTTTGTGGAGCAATTAATGAACTCTCTTCACATTTCCAGGATTGGAATGTGCAAGTAAACTATAACAGGGCAAACTTGTACGTGAGAGACCACAAATATCAAATCTTCGGGCCTTCTTATATACCTAATATTTAATTTTAGTGCTAAAAGACTGTAAATGCATCAGACATCTGCCCTCTGCTGGCTGCTTATAGAGCATGTATGGGGTTAGAATCGTTGCATAATTCCAAATAAATACATTATGATCCACAAATAAATGTAAAGCGATTGACAAAAACAAAGCATATTCACAAAATAAATAGAATGAGATCCACAAATAAATCTTAGAGTTCCACAAACATGAATTATATTCACAAGTAAAAAAAATAGAATTGCAAATAAAAAACATATTCACAAATATTTTTTTTTATTTTACAACACAACTTTGCCCGGCATTTATATGTGAATCGCGTACTGTGCATTTGTAAATTGCTGCGCGTATTTGTGGATTTTGAAACATTTCAAGCGTCAAGACGCACACTGATCCACAAATGCATGGACTCCACCCACCTTCTACTTAACCCAATCAGATACCGGCCACGTGGGGCTGACTAATCGTTGCATGTTCTCGCTCCAACCAATCACGTTTTGCCTTACAATCAGTGCGGGACCAGCCGTAATTCAGGACAATTAACCAGTCTCTTCAAAATGGACGACTAGGACAGTGGTGCTCATCACAGCATTATTGTAATAATATCTAAAATAAAACAAGTAATGTTATGTGTAATGTAATCAGTGTTTCATGTATCACTGAGTCGATGCGTGTTTTGAACGTGAGTGTGTTTAGCAAACTGGTATTCTACGGTGACCGGGAGGGGAGGTCTTCGGTTCACTTAGTTTTGTCGTGGCCACGACATATAAACTCGCGAGAACGTGATAATATAACACAGCCACGAGATATTAATTTGTGGGAACGTGATATTACATCGTGGCCACGAGATCGTTTTGTCGAGGTAATGACATACTTATGCCACGACTTATGTTGAGGGAACGACATATTTTTCTTGTGGACACGAGTTTATCGCATAAACAAACCTGCGTGACCATAGCAACCCGGGATTATCAGAGATGGATTCATTATTATTTTATTTTGAATTAATAAATTATTATATTAATTATTATAGATTATTTCATAATTTCTTTTATTGTTTTATAATATAAATTATTATATTGCACGCAATGTAAACAGCATTCATATTAAGTTTATAATGAATAAACGTTACCTAAAGTAGTCTAAATAACATATAGCATACAAGAAAACATTTTTACCCATCCCTCAATCGTCTTCAAAATATTTGTATATTATTATTAGGCCATTATTATCACCATCATCTTCATCAACATCATTATTATTAGCCTATTATTATATTTTTATATTTTCCCTTCATTTCGATCTTACATAACATTCTTTAATAATAATAAGAAGAAGAAGAAGAAGAAGAAGAATATACAAATATTAAATTAAATGTTTCATGTTAGTACAAATGTTTTAAACAACTCTGATAATCCCAGGTTGCTATGGTCACGAAGGTTTGTTTTTGCATGAGAAAAATATGCCGTTCCTCATCATAATAAGACGTGGCCACGAGAAAGTTCCCTCAACATAGCCTCTGGAGGCCACGACATCGTTACCTCGACAAAACGATCTCGTGGCCACGACATAATATGACGTTCCCACAAATTAATATCTCGTGGCTGTGTTATATTATTACGTTCTCACGAGTTTATATGTCGTGGCCACGACAAAACTAAGTGAACCGAAGACCTCCCCTCCCAGTCACCGTAGAATACCAGTTTGCTAAACACACTCACGGTCAAAACACGCATCGACTCAGTGATACATGAAACACTGATTACATTACACATAACATTACTTGTTTTATTTTAGATATTATTACAATAATGCTGTGATGAGCACCACTGTCCTAGTCGTCCATTTTGAAGAGACTGGTTAATTGTCCTGAATTACGGCTGGTCCCGCACTGATTGTAAGGCAAAACGTGATTGGTTGGAGCGAGAACATGCAACGATTAGTCAGCCCCACGTGGCCGGTATCTGATTGGGTTAAGTAGAAGGTGGGTGGAGTCCATGCATTTGTGGATCAGTGTGCGTCTTGACGCTTGAAATGTTTCAAAATCCACAAATACGCGCAGCAATTTACAAATGCACAGTACGCGATTCACATATAAATGCCGGGCAAAGTTGTGTTGTAAAATAAAAAAAAATATTTGTGAATATGTTTTTTATTTGCAATTCTATTTTTTTTACTTGTGAATATAATTCATGTTTGTGGAACTCTAAGATTTATTTGTGGATCTCATTCTATTTATTTTGTGAATATGCTTTGTTTTTGTCAATCGCTTTACATTTATTTGTGGATCATAATGTATTTATTTGGAATTATGCAACGATTCTAACCCCATACTACGGTGACCTCAGAATACAGACGGGAAAAAAAAAACTAATATTGATGCCATTCTTGTATTAGATTCTTGATGCCATCAAGTATTAGACAGTGTTTTAGGTTATTACATGCAGAGGTTTTAGGTCCAATAAATTGTATTTTTTTCAGAATTGAGGAGAATGAGTTTGAGTAATAACTTACTTGGATTTAAAATAATGTAATCGTCTGGTTTTAGCCATGGTTTCTGTCAGACAGAGCACATCTAGGTTATGTTGGTTCTTCTGTTGGTCAAAATCATGAAATAGTTTACCTTTAAATATTTTGCTAATACAATTATTATTACATTTTTTGCTATTTATGGGAATTTGGTTAAGTTGTAGTTTAGGCAAATTTATTTGACTTTTGGAATAATGTAAATAGTTTTGTATTAAATTTAATAGGGCTGTTGGTATTGCTTTACATACCTTATTATAATCCCTTCTTAAACTTAGTATATTAAATTTTGTTTTGAAATCCGTAAACCTAAGAAAATGACCTTGTTCATCTAATATATCTGTGATGAAAATAATTCCCTTTTCAAACCAATTCCTGAAAAAAAGTGTTTTTCTACTTATTGTTATCACTCTGTTGTTCCACAAGGTGGAGCCATGTGATGAAAAATTATGGGCAAATACCATCTTCCAGTAATGAAGAACTTGTTTATGATATTCAGACAGTTTTACTGGCAATTTAGATACCTCGAAATCGCACTTTAAAAGAAACTCTAAGCCTCCCACTTTATCAAAAATATTTTTAGGAATATGATACCATATAGAATCAGGTTTATCTAAAAACGCTTTTACCCAGTTAACTCTAAAAACTCCAACCATAGATTCAAAATCAATTGTTTTTAGACCCCCTTTATTAAAGTCCTTTACAAGTTGTGATTTTTTAATGTAGTGTGTTTTATTACGCCATATGAATTGGTAAATTATAGTATTTGCTTTTCTTATGTTTTGTGAACTAATATAGAGAGAATAGCTTGGGTAGATTAATTTAGAAATCCCTTCTGATTTTGACAATAGGTTACGTCCTAAAATAGTTAAGTCTCTTGTTAACCAAAGATTTAGGTTTCTTTTTACTTCTTCAATTTTCTCTGTAATATTTTTAGATTCTCTTGTTGCCAAGTTTTTAGATAGATGAATTCCCAAGTATTTAACATCATTCTTAACTGTAATCGTCTCCAAGTCTGTCTCAATACAATTGTACAAGGGCAGTATTTCACATTTTTTTAGATTAAGGCAAAGGCCTGATGCCCTTGAAAAAACAGAAATCGCATTTAAAGCCTTCTGAAGAATTGATTTGTCCTTTAAAAATATCACTGTATCATCAGCAAATTGGCTCATTTTCAATTCGGTGTCACAAACTTTTATCCCTTCAAGGTCTTTATTATTTACTACAAAACAGGCCAAAAGCTGCGTACAGAGAATGAATAATTTTGGTGAAATTGGGCACCCTTGTCTTATTCCACAAGAGACATTGATTCTTGGAGTGATGCCTGATTGAAGTGAAATATAACTATATATTTGGTCATAAAACATTCTGATTACCTTACAAAAGTTGTTGCCAAACCCCAAAAGTTGAAGTGATTTTAGTAAAAAGTCATGTTCGATAGAATCAAATGCCTTGAAAAAATCAATAAACAATATCAGGCTTTCTGTGTTAATAAGGCTCTGGTAATCTAACATGTCCATAATTAGTCTCACATTGTTATGAATATGTCTACCTTTAATAAAAGCTGACTGAAATTTGTCTATTAAATTGTTCAATACATTTTTTACTCTGTTAGCATATACTAAAGCTAGTAATTTATAATCATTGCAAAGTAGAGTTATAGGTCTCCAATTATCTAATAATAATAAGTCTTTATTGGGTTTGGGCAACAAGGTTATCAGACCAGTTTTCATTGTAGGGGATAACTGACCATTTTTTATGCAATCAAGATACGCATTAAATAATAAATTTTTAATATCTGTCCAAAAAGTCTTAAAAAATTCTATAGATAAACCATCAATGCCCGGTGATTTACCATTTTTCATTTGTTTTAAAGCTGTTTCAATTTCTGTTAAGGTTACATCTCTTTCTAGTAAAAATTTGTCTTCATCTGTTAGTTTTGTTACATTTTCTTTTACACTATTCATGAATGCATCACATTCGTCACTCTGAAATTTTTTCTTATATAATTTGCTATAGAATTGACATACTTCCTCTGTTATTTTATTTGTGTCTTGAATAATGTTTCCATTTTGGTTTAATTTTGTTATACATTTTTTAGTCTGCCTCCGTTTTTCAAGGCTATAAAAATATAATGAGTTTTTTTCTCCCTGCTCAATCCATTTGGCTTTTGATCTTACAAAGGCACCTTTTGCCTTCTCCATGTAAATAACGTCTAAGCGGTTCTGAAGCATGTGTAACTCTTGTGTCTCTTCTACAGTTATGCTATGTTTTCCACATAATAAACTTATCTTTTCAACTATTTCTTTTTGTTTACGTTTACGATTGTCAGCTATTTTCTTTCCAGTTTCAATAGCTTGTTGCTTTACTTGAAATTTAAACCACTCCCATTTGCTTATATCTGACAAATCCATGTCATTAATTTCAAGACATATTATTCTAATCTGGCTACAGAATTCTTCGTTCAGCAGCAAGGTGTTATTAAATTTCCAAATATTGTTTGAACTTTGTTTTTGTTTGACTATTGAAAGTGACAAACCAATGAGACAATGGTCCGTGAGAGGAGATGATTGAATCTCACATTTGGGTGTAAGATTAGAAATATTTGGAGACACAAGCCAATAATCTAACCTAGAACAAAGGTTAGCATCTGCTGGGCTGATCCATGTAAATTGCATTGTATTAGGGTATGTCACTCTCCAATAATCTACCAAGTTATTGGATAGACAGAAATTGTTTAACATGTCATTATATTCTGGTTGTAACCCCTTGGGAGGTTTTCTGTCAAGCCAGGAATTAGGTGCTATGTTAAAATCACCTCCTATTATTATGCTATCTGTACCATAAGTTGCACTCCATTCCCTAATAGATTGAGTTAACTTTAACAACATGTTTTTATTGAGAGACCTGTTGTTGTACCCATATACATTAATCAAAATCATTTTAAAATCAAATACTTCTACCACAACCATTAGCCAGTGACCTGCTTCATCACTTTTATAATCAATAATTTTCCCCACAAACCTAAAAAATAAAATCATCACTCCTGCAGAATGAGAAGTTCCATGTGAATACAAAATATTGTCTCCCCATTGTTGCTTCCAGAATTTTTCATCGTCCTTATTAGAATGTGTCTCTTGTAACAAAACAAAATTGGCTTTGACTTCCTTACAAAATAAAAAAATGGCCTTACGCTTAATGTTATTCTTTAAACCTCGAACATTTAAAGAACTAAAGACAATAGACATGCTAATGAAACTGAGTACACGCTCTAAGATGCTCTTAGAAAATAGGATTTAAGGCAGGAATGAACAATCTGTCATAGATTTCAACTTTGACATTAACAGTAACAGTCCCCATAATCAAACTTTCTGAATCAAGGTGATGACACTAAACTTAACCTGTGAAAGGTGCCTCCACTCTTTTTCCATCTATAATAGCATACCCTTCCTTCAAGTAAGCTTTCTTCCCGTTACGTCTGGCCTCCTGTACCGTCGGATACAGCTTTGCCCGGGCTTCACGGTCTTCTTTTGACCAGTCCTGTCTGAATTGGACATGCAGCTCCTTGCAGACTCTGGCCTCCCTCGACCTCCTCCAGATCTCGTCCCTCGTCGTCCGCATACCAAACTGCACGATGATCGGTCGTGGTCTCATGTTGAAGGCGGGATCATCTTTCTTTCCCAGACGATGGACAGAATCAACCTTGTCTCGTAGTTGTTCCACTGAAATTGGAATCACTCTTGTGAGAATACCGATCACCATCTCCCTTGTATCCTCGTTTTCCTTCTCCGGTAACCCGATCAATTTTAGATTCCATCGTCTTCCATATCGCTCGATTTCCCGGCATCTTTCCTTCAGCTCCTTGTTCTCTTTTGTCAGCCTATCCACCTGCGCTTTGAGTTGAATTATTTCATTTTTATTTTCTGTCACCTCTTTTTCGTTATTCTGGATGCGATGTTCAAAGTTATCAAACTTTCTTTCGAACGCATTGTGACAGAGCGTGAATAGCATTGTATATGCTTTCCATGTTTACTTTTTTTGATTCATCTCTCCTCTTCATTTTTTTTGGATTTGGACTCTGAAACGGATTGTGGTCGCTCAGAGGTTTTGCCATCTGCATCTCTTCTTCAATAAGTTCGTCAAAACATGCCTCACGTATCCCGTCCATGCTGTAGTCGTGGTCATTGAGGCTAGCTTGGTCCTGAGTATTAGCCATTTTTTTTTTCGATTGTATTATTTTGTGTCTTTTCAAAAAAGTGTCGCACAATAGTCTTTCACGAGTGTTGTTTACCTTACAATACCTTGAGGGGTGACCGTTATTCAAAATTAACTGTTTTGGATGTCAAAATCACTTTTTCTGTCGGACCCTGTGACTTTTACGACTGCTCACTCCGCCATCTTGCTCCTCCCCCTGCTTCGGAGCTATCGTATGGAAGAAAATTAATGACAAATGTCTTTGAAACAAAAAAGGATGTTGAAATGCAACTGAAAAAATAATGCATTGAATTAACAGTGCTTGCATTTTTTCAATTCAAAATATTTCACACACATTTCCATAACTAAAAATTCAGAAATTCATATTTACCTACCAGAATTCACTTCCCAAATATAAAATACGATATATTGGACAGGCAAATTTTGGTCCATTTTATTTCACTTTACAAATTCGCTTCCACAAATTCAGTGGTTCAAATTCGACGGAAAATTCGGCATTTCATATCCAGGAACTGCAGGAATAGGAGTAGAGCACTGATACATGATCTCCAGCTGCTATCAGTGGCTCACCAGGAGGTGGCGCAAGCGGCTGATGAAGGCCAAAGCGACCAGTTGTAGCAGAGGTCATTCATTCACAAAAACTGATTTTCAGAAATCGAGCAAGCGCTAAGCGCTAAGCGCTTCTGTGGGGCGCCGGGAGGGAGTCTCGCCCGGGGAGCAATTAAGTGTAGAACCGCCACTGGTCAGGACCGTGGCGCCGTCTTCCTTTGAGATATGTTCGATGATGCACCCGCTCCGTCTCCTGCACTCCAGTCAGAGAGGACGCTGACAGTTCATTCACGAGAGCATGTCAGGCGGAGCCGCGCAGAGTGATGAAATAATAATTATTATTGATTACTGGTTTATATCAGTAACGAAACCAATACCTTAATAGGAAACAGGTTTTTAATTTCTTAAAATTTCTTAAACCGGTGAACCCCTGTAAATTTTTCGGTCCACGGATCCAGTAAACGAATACTTTCAAATAGTGACTTCAAAAGGTTTCTAATACAGAGAAAGCCCGACCGATTTGATCAGAGATTGCGGAGAGTCACGTCCAGGTGTAAGGAAAAAAAAAAAAAAAATCGTATGGGTCCTTTTATGGGAAATATGTTTCACGTGCAGTTTTGCGCGTTGCATCTGTCTGTTTATAGTTTGCATCATCAGTGTGGTCGGTGTATTATGAGTTTGGTCTTTTAATGGCTATCATTGTGTGAGCCCACTGAGCTGGGTGAAACTTTTTTTTTTTTTTTACAGAAACGGCATGAAACCTTGTGCGTTCATTCACATTCTACATCTGATTAACTGTAGTCTACATAGGTCGTATCATCAATAAAGTGTACTGTAACGAGTGAAAATGGTGTGGCTCCTTTAAGAGCAGAGTTCCGTTCTGTGCAGTCTGCAGCCATATGCCACGAGTACCGCATGTGTGCGGGTGCGATGGTTTTACTTTTAATTTCTGTTGCTCATTTAAACTGTCTTATTTTAATAAGTAACGCAGTTGCCAGGAGAATAAAGCTGAAGATGTGGAATGCGGCCTGTGTGCAGTTTAGCAGATTACTGCTGCAACTTGAGTTAAACGAGCTATCCTTTAGCCTCTACTCAGCGCGTTACAGTACTCTGAGATCTGAGGTCTTATATCACTGCATTAGTTCACTGAGACGTGTTCCACGTCCTTGGGGAATCCCGGAGTGTGACGTATGAGGGAAACCCTTTACAGTATTTACAGCACAGCGTCACACAAGCCATGATACAAAGATAAGGACACTAACCGAAAGCAATATATGTCTTCATCAGATTTAATGTTAGTTGTGTACATCAGCGTCGGGTAAAACAACATTATAATCTCCTTTGCGTTAGAGAAAGCTGCTTATAGTCTACACTGGGAAGAAATACAATAATATGAGAGCACTGAAAATGGATCAGTTTTGAAAACAATGTTCGATTTTCTATTATTAACAGAGGTGGAAATGTCTGTAATCACCCAGAATACACTATCAACCATGTACTCTAGCAACACGCCAGCAACTGCATAGCATGAGCCTAGCAACCACCCAGAATATCCTAGCAACCCTTTAGCAAACCTAGAACATCTGACCAAACTAGTTATGTTTTTAAACAAGACTTTAAGACAAGCCAGCATACATTTATCTTTCAAACTTTTCAGTCTAGTTATCACAGGTGTTCTGAAATGCTTACACACAATTTAAATGCACTGATGACTTTTCTGCCAGTGAAAACTTACAAGATCAATAACACTATAACAAAAACAGATACAGATGTATAAATCAGCAATTAACTTTTGGGGAAAATAAATGATTTTCATTTTACTACTGTAAAATATCTATCTTGCAGTAGATAATAATCACTAGAAAAGTCCAAATAACGAAGAATTGTATATGAACTTGGTATGCCACAATACCACAATACAGTCCAGAGAAAAAAATAAAATAAAAATAATAATTATGCACATTTTTCTGCACATTTGGCCAAATTTCATTACAGTATACAGTACTATAGTAGTTTCTTGGTCTTCTGACATAATACTATATCTCTAGGCAGTCATTTCTCAGTTCTGCAAAAACGCAGTACACATACTGTAAAAAAAATGGTTACAGATCAATTTTTTTCAGTTTACTGTACATATAGAATAGTGAAATTTCCATAATCTGATGTACTCTATGTGTAACTTATTTTAGTTGGCACATTTTCCCGAACCGTTTATTCAGTTCTCAAAACAAAGACACATTTCTCAAAAACTTTAACAATGAGTTAAACTATGTTAAACATTAGCAAAACTGATGAAACAACAATCAGAATCTCTGTGTCCTAACAACGGAGAGAAGAAAGAGCTGAACGAATCGACACAGGAATTCATACTTGTTAGCAATCGAGAAAACTGCTATACGACTAGATTCTTACCTAACTCTGCTATCAGTTTCTGTGATCGGCATCTTCTTATTGATTTCACGTTATTGTATCGTCAGATACAATAGATCTAAAAGACGCATACTTCCATGTCTCCATCCTTCCTCAACACAGGAAGTTCCTGAGGTTTGCTTTGCTTTGGGTTCTTCTGTTCGGCCTAGCACTCTCCCCCCTCACTTTCACAAAGTGTTTGGATGCTGCTCTGGCTCTGCTGCGACTCCGGGGCATTCGCATACTCAATTGCATCGACGATTGGTTGATTCTGGCTCAATCGGAGCACATGGCGGTTCAACATCGAGATGTTGTTCTCGCTCATTTGAAAGAGCTGGGGTTGAGACTAAACGGCAAGAAGAGTGTGCTGTCTCCATTACAGAGAACCACTTATCTAGGCGTGGTGTGGGATTCGACCATGATGCAGGCACATTTGTCACCTGCTCGGATCGAGTCGATCCTCACTGCAGTCACGAGAGTGAAAGAAGGCCGGTCACTCACTGTAAAGCAGTTCCAGCGACTGCTGGGTCCTAATGGCACCTGCGTCCAATGTGATACCTTTTGGCCTGCTGTACATGAGACCCCTACAGTGGTGGCTCAGGACCAAGGGGTTCTCCCCGAAGGGGAAACCCGTTCTGCATGATCAAGGTCACGCGGCAATGCCTACATGCCTTAGACATGTGGAAGAAGCCTTGGTTCCTGTCTCAGGGCACGGTTTTAGGAGCTCCTTGTCGCTGTGTAACGCTAGCGACGGATGCGTCTCTCACCATCTCACTTGGCACATCAACTGCCTGGAGATGCTGGCCGTGTTTCAAGCGTTGAAACACTTTCT
Source organism: Labeo rohita (assembly GCF_022985175.1). NCBI lineage: Eukaryota > Metazoa > Chordata > Actinopteri > Cypriniformes > Cyprinidae > Labeo > Labeo rohita. The sequence goes on along the minus strand of NW_026129436.1, from coordinate 28,206 downwards.
CCCGGACTTAATAGGCCACCCTATGTTGGTTCGCACCGACAACACAGCGGTGGTCTATTACATCAACCACCAGGGAGGTCTGCGTTCGCGCCCCTTATACAAGCTGGCGCACCAGATCCTTGTGTGGTCGCAGGACAAACTCCTCTCGCTGAGGAGTGGTTCATGTTCCTGGGCATCTCAACATGGGAGCAGACATCCTGTCGAGGCAGGGGCTGAGGCCCGGGGAATGGATGCTTTACCCTGAGGTGGTGAAGCAGATTTGGGGAGTTTTTGGCCAGGCTCAGGTGGACCTCTTCGCGACTAAGGAGAATGCGCAGTGTCACCACTGGTGCTCTCTGACTTATCCAGCTTCACTGGGGCTAGATGCCATGGTACAGATGTGGCCGAGGCTTCGTCTGTACGCTTTTCCTCTGATCGCTGTGCTCCCGGGAGTTCTGGAGAGAGTGCGCCATTTTTTTTTTTCCTTCGCCAGAGTTTTGGAAGTTGTGGGTGTGGCCCCTGAGGGGGCACACCTCATAGCTTCTGGTCTCTCAACTGAGGTTGTTGAGACCATCCTCCAATCCAGAGCTCCCTCCTCGAGGAAACTGTACGCCCTGAAGTGGAAACTTTTCACTTCATGGTGTGGAGACCGCCAGCAGGACTCAGTTAACTGCCCAGTTGGTACAGTGCTTTGCTAAGTGTGGTCGGGATGCTATTTCATAGCTTTGAGTCCTCTGACCCTCCCTTCTTGGGGGTCATGGCTCTCTTCTCTTAAGTTGGTTTCAGAATGCTGTGGAATGTCCAACCCTTTGACTTTAAGGTTCTTTCCTGGACTTGTGCCACTTGGCTCTTTTTCTCTCGCCCTAGCTGTGCTCTTCCACACTAGGCAGGGATTTGAAGTTTGGTGGCGTGGGCATCTCGTTCCCATAGCGTTTTCGACGCAGCTCGAGTTCCTGAAGGGGAACGTCTCAGGTTACGTATGTAACCACGATTCCCTGAGGGAACGAGACGCTGCATCTCGGGCCATACTTCTGGCATCCCTGCAGCGCTTGTTTCTCTATTCAGAAGCTGCCGGCTGCATGCACTGTACGTGCTTTTAAGCTTCCTGGTCTCTATATCACCCCGCCTGTGACGTCTCGCTTCTCCATTGTGCACACGTGTTTCAGAGCGTTTTCGACGCAGCGTCTCGTTCCCTCTGGGAACCATGGTTACATACGTAACCTGAGACGATTATTATTATTATTTTTTTTTTTTTTGTACTGTATTGTGGTATTGTGGCATACCATGTTCATATACAATTCTTTGTTATTTGAACTTTTCTAGTGATTATTATCTACTGCAAGATTATTTTACAGTAGTAAAATGAAAATCATTTATTTTCCCCAAAAGTTAATTGCTGATTTATACATCTGTATCTGTTTTTGTTATAGTGTTATTGATCTTGTGAGTTTTCACTGGCAGAAAAGTCATCAGTGCATTTAAATTGTGTGTAAGCATTGCAGAACACCTGTGATAACTAGACTGAAAAGTTTGAAAGATAAATGTATGCTGGCTTGTCTTAAAGTCATGTTTAAAAACATAACTAGTTTGGTCAGATGTTCTAGGTTTGCTAAAGGGTTGCTAGGATATTCTGGGTGGTTGCTAGGCTCTTGCTATGCAGTGTCTGGGGTGTTGCTAGAGTACATGGTTGATAGTGTATTCTGGGTGATTACAGACATTTCCACCTCTGTTAATAATAGAAAATCGAACATTGTTTTCAAAACTGATCCAGTTTCAGTGCTCTCATATTATTGTATTTCTTTCTAATGTTAGGATATTCAAACGTTTTTGTTGCTCTTAAACTTGCACTAAAACGTGATTTATACCATCTAAGTAGCCTATGTAAATTTAATAGAACTTCATGTCTTCTTTACTGATGCAAGCTCAGAAATATTTATAACCTGTTCTTTTTATATTAATAAGCTTTTTATGTTGTGTATTGACTTGGTTCCATGATGGATATTGAAATGTTATTTATTTTTAATTTTAAACAGTATAGATGATTACCTAATGGTAATGCAATATTTGTGAACACAGCTGTGTATCTCAGACTATAAATCCCCTAAAACTATGCATGGGGCCTGCTTTGGTGTTGCCACCCCTTATAAACCCCATGCCACCCCTTTGCCACCCTAAAAATTGTTTTCTAGATCTGCCCCTGCCTTCATTAACAGCCGCTTGCGCCACCTGCTGGTAAGCAACTGATAGCAGCTGGAGATCATGCATCGGTGTTCTACTTCTATTCAGCTTCCGAATGACAAATGCCGAATTTGAACCACTGAATTTGTGGAAACGAATTTGTAAAGTGAAATAAAATGGACCGAAATTTGCCTGTCAAATATTATACACTGTATTTTTAAACAGACTTAATATTTGGTAAGTGAATTCTGGAAGGTGAATATGAATTTTTGAATTTTTAGTTATGAAAATGTGTGTGAAATATTTTGAATTGAAATATTCACAGCTTAAATAAACAACTATGTTACATTTCAGAGTCTAAAAATGCAAGCCCTGAAAATACAGGGTGTTAAAATGCAAGCACTGTTAATTCAATGCATTATTTTTTTCAGTTAGTGCAATTCAACATGCTTTTTTGTTTCAAAAACATTTGTCATTAATTTTCTTCCATACCATCGCCTGTTGCAGAGCAACTGAAGAAAAGAAAAACAGAAGAAAATTCACCATTGGAATTCTTGTTGGAATTTTCTTGGCTGGCTCTCTTCTCTTTGCATTCAGTGAAGAGCATTGCCTCTGAGTGCATGTTGTGCCATGGTCCTTCCCTGGGCAATCTAAAAGAGCAAATTTTCCAACGAACCACAGACGTTGGACTGTAGGAGGGAATGGAGACGTTTCGTCCACTTGCCACAATCCTGAACTGCGCTGAATGCTTGGTTGCGGCTCGGCTGCTCAGCACAAACCTGAATGAGTGGATGCACGCTGCCATCTAATATACCCGTATGTACAGGGGAGTGGCTTGGCATGCAAATTCCACTCGTCAATTTTCATTGACCTTTTCTCTTTAGCTCAGAGGTGATTGGGCTCCCAAGTAAGACCCCAAATACGTCACTCGACATAATGTCTCCATTCCCTCCTTCAGGGAATGAGGGTTACAGACATAACCTAGATGTTTAAGAATAAATAGAGATGTATTGTTAACCCTGGGTAAATTATTGGCAGTGTGAATGTGAAGCAACATAACCCAGAATCTGTTTACCTGGGGTTTAGAATGACCTAGGGTTAACTATTTTAAGTGTGAAAAACCCAACCTGTTGTTTTAACAATAATATAGTATATAATATATTTCTTTCCCTTTAGCAAAACTAGGAGCCATTACAAGTTACGACTTCACTATGGATTTCATGTATGTGACCCAATGTCCTATAATAAGTTTTTTTTTTTTTTTTTTTTTTGTCAAGAAATCATTGTAATTTATCAGCATGTGCTCTTTTTGGCATGAGCTCAGTTTTTAAAATTGGTTTGCTTATTTGGTTGAAGCCTGATTTGATTCGTATTTTTCTGTTTTCTTGAATTAGATTCAAATGTATGTCAAATTATAAAAATAATCTGTAATTAATACAATAACAAAACCACTAGATGATAAAATAGTCAAAATGACTGGCAACAACAGCTGCCAAACAGCAACAACAAAAAAACTTTTTTTTCATCACTTATTACAAACCAGTCTGACTTTATTGCTTTCATATAAAACTTCTTGATTAAAGTTAATTGAGAGTTAACATAGGTATTTTAACAGATGTTTTATTGAAAATAATAAAGTTTGATATCACCATTGTAACACATTTGTTACAGCAAAAATTAGAGTTGGGGTACTCGGACTCGTACTCGGACTCGAGTCCGGTCTCGAGTACAATTTTTAGGCGACTCGGACTTGTCACGGACTCGGATGCATTTTTACTCGGACTTGACTCGGACTCAAGCCTTTCGGACTCGGAAAATATCCCGAGTCCGTCCGAGTCCAGAGACAGTTGACGGAAATGTCAATGACTCGATGCATTATCGCGAAAGTCTTGTCCAGTAGCTACTTGAAAGCCGACGGGTTTATGTGCGCACTAGAGATGCGCGGATGAGCTCAAATTATCCGTCCGCCACCCACCCGCACCTATATTTTTCTCTGATTTAGATAACCGCACCAGACCTGCACCCGATCGTCGTTATTTAATTACAATTATTCTAATTCTTAGTTTTGCATGATGATATGATGAATGGATGGTTCATTTTTAACAGCAGATTGATTCTCTGATCTGCACATCGCTGCACACTTATATAAGCTTAATCGTTCGTGCTTTTAAGCCAAAGCCACGCTAAAAAGAATAACGTTAACTGACATCTGGACGTGACTCTCCGCAATCTCTGATGAAATCAATTGGGTGTTTGAACGCCTACTGGATCCTTGGACAAAAGATTACAGGGGTTCACCCAGTTTAAGAAATTTCAGATCATAAAAATCTAATTCTTTTCATTTTTAAGGTATTGTTTTCGTTATAATGTGCTGATTCAAAACAGTAATCAATAATAATTGTTAATTTTACTACTCGTCAGATCTGTTGCTGGCGCGGACGGAGCGGGCGCGGGCGCGTGCCAGGCGCAATCATCAAACATATTTCAAAGGAAGCCGGCGTCACATTCCCTACCGTCTTTACTATGTGTTTTGAGCGAATATTTGCATTTATTCACATACGATTGAATTAGAAATGGAGGCATGTCATGATTTTGGCTAATGCAGGACACTACTGAATGATGCGCATCAGAGGGGATTTAGAAGTGGGTATACGCAAAGCCTACGAATTAAAAAATGGATATCCGCAGGTACTGCACTACACCACTAAATATTACCCTACTCAATAGTATTAACACAGGCGTAACTCTCTTCAAACTTGATCTGTCTTTTTTCTGTCACAACTTCTCGAACAGGTGAACACACAGACACACACACACAAAAATGAATACGTTTGCCTGAAAAAAAGTATTTAGAACAAGTTCATATTTTAGAAAATGTAGTTAATATTTGCCTCATTATTGATTTATCTCATCCACCCGCGACCCACCCGCAAATTATCAGAATGCATTTTTTTTATTACCCGACCCGCGGATATAAACCGCCATCCGCGCATCACTAGTGCGCGCACACTCAAAGCGCGCTCACAGAACGCGCCTCTCAGTCAGTGTGCGAATACAGAGTCTCTTTCGCTTCTAATAGGGTCTGTTATTGCTACACACATGCTCGTATTGGAGACTGTTCATATAAATGAAGTCGGTTTTGTCTTAAGTAAACTTGAACAGTTGGGAGAAACACTGATGCGTCAAAATATTTGTGCGTCAGATCTTAAAGCGACAGCAGCGTAAACCTGCAGCAGCCGACCACATCAAACAATAATCAAACAACAAAAGAAAAAGAGAAAATCACTCACTGTTCTTGACTGAATCACTTATTAACTGCAATAAGAATTATCTTTAATGTATACAGTGAAGATTTTGCAATGTTTTATTTTAACATTTATTACTTCATGAAATGTCTGTAGTCTATTTCTGTAATAGCCTTTATATAGACCTACATAAAAAAAAACTTACAAAAAAACCTACAATTCTATTTTAAAAACTACTTTTGCTTTTAAGTAATATTTGGAGTGATTACTTGCCTTGAGCTCGAGAATGTTTTACTTACATTAGTTGATTAGGTTTTTCTGTATTGAAATTATTATTATTTAAACATGGTGGCAGTTTCTAGCTTGAAAGAAAAATAATTTTTCTAACATCTTTGCAGCAACAGTTTTTGGGTCCAAAACCATCTTGGGTGTGCATGATTTTTTAATAATTAAATGGCCCATCATCAATTATTCCTTATATAATTTATTGTAATTAATGTAACTATAAATGCATTCAAAAATAAAACAGGTGTGAGTTTGCTGTGACTTATGGAAAGTATAGGTTAGGCTTTTTTCACAGTGTGTACCATTGTAAAGACTAGGTTTATCCCTCACTACCTCATTTTCATTCAAGAAAAAAAAGTCATATACAACCCAAAACACACACAGCCACAATCAGAAATAAAAGAGGTGCATTTTCTGCTCTTAAGGTCCCATTCACCAAGATACCTACTCCTTTACCCCCACCCTTGAATTTATACATTTACTATATCAATGAATAAAGTCAAGTCCCGCCCTATAATTTATCACATTCTAAAACCTGTTCCACTCTAAAATATGTCATATTACATAGATCACCCATAACGTCTGTCACATGACTTTAAGTTTGCTAAGCAGAGCATGGACACTTCTAAAATGTTGTGAAATCAAAATTCAAAATGGCAAGATCCACTAGAGGTTTGCTTTTCTTACATTTCAACTGACATTGCATTTTTCTAGTTGTAAAGGTTAAAAACAGGGGTGCCCAAACTCAGTCCTGGTCCTTGGTTTAGCTCCAACTTGCCTCAACACACCTGCCAGGGGGGGTTTCTAGTGTGCCTAGTATAAGCTTGATTAGCTGGTTTAGGTGTGTTTAATTGGGGCTGGAGCTAAAATCTGTAGGACACTTCCCTCCAGGACCAAGTTTGGGCACCCCTGGATTAAAACAATGTTAAGATACTGACAGTAGTGTTTCCTTGGACTCGGACGGACTCGACTCGGACTTGGCCCTTTGGGACTCGGACTTGAGTCCGACTCGGCCCATTTTGGACTCGGACTCGTCTCGGACTCGATTGGTAAAAGACTCGGACTCGACTCGGACTCGACTTAGGTGGACTCGAACCCAACACTAGCAAAAATTGTGAGATAAAATCTGATGCTAGAGGAATCGGAAACATTAGCTCACACATGTGCTAATGGTAGGTAATGTTTAACTGCAAAAGAGTTATGTTTTACAGAGAATGTTTCACAATAATAATCCAGAAAATACCTGTAAAATAACGGTGTCTTTTAAACATTTAAGAAAAATTAGGATATTCTACTTTAATTTTACAGTTTTTATTTGGCAGCCACTTTTCCTTGATGGTAAACATTTGGCACCCTGTGCTGCTATGCATTGCACCGTTTTTACAGTGTAAGTCAATGACAAGACTGTGACACCCACAATGGCAATATGTTTGTGTCATGAACGAGTCCTAGTGACAGCTGGTTACCGTAGTACGGAGCCTGGGAAGTCACCTGTAGGAGAAATAAAAAAATCAATCCGTGCTGACGGATTTGCAATTCATCCCCTCTGTTTATAAACCGTACTCACAAATTCTTGAACTGTTCCTTCGGTTTAAAAAATCATGCCCATGGATTTATAAACCAGACCCACAAATTTCCAATCTGTGCACTCAGACTTTGTAAACCTTCAATTTTTGAATCCGTACACACACATTCATAATCCGTGCGTAGGCTTTCTTCTTAGAGTTAGATGCATGCTTCACTGTTAATGTTATTATTAAATAACTATGCCTATTATAACACTGCATTCAGGTAGAGAGCACAGGAATGACAGCATAACATGTACATTATTGGTTTTGCGTTGCTTTTTACCTTCTCCTCTTGAAACAGTTTTTTTTTGTTGTTTTTTGTTTTTTTTAGAGACAATTCAGGAAATTGTCTATTTTGAAAAAACAAAGTTTACAATTTAACCAGCTCTTAATATTTTATTTTGGTGCGTTAAAGTATGAAGATTCACACTCACAAAATAGTCTTTTTAGCGTTTAGGCGGTGGTGTTTTATCCTATTGGTGATTAATGTAAAATAAATGCTAAAAAGAAGACTATTTTGTGAGTGTGAATCATGGTCTCATATACTATGAAAAATAAAGTTTAATAAACACAATACAATGCATCGTGCACCTAAACAGGTGGCCTGGTTGAATCTGCCTGTACAGAGTGGGGATGAAAACTAGTCCAATTGCGTTGGTCCCCCAGTAAAAATCACATTCCATGGGTTAAAATACACATTTTTTGGCTGGGGTCCCCTGGTACAATTTGCATTCCAGGGGCTAGATATAACGTTATCAACATGCGGACATGAAATACAACCTGTGGCAACAAGTACATGGTTTACCCATTATGAGTTTGTGGGCACGGATTCAAAAACCCGAAGGTACGGTTTACAAAATCTGAGCACACGGATTAGAAATGCGTGGGCACTATTTGCTAAGCCGAGGGAACAGTTTAAGAATTTTTGAGTATGATTTATTAACTGAGGGGACGAATTGCAAAACTGTCACCATGGATTGATTTATTTATCTTTTTTCCTCCTACATGTGACTTCCTGGGCTCCTTACTTCGGTGATTTGATAATGACTCAGCGATTCCGGTTTCACTGCCTTCAGACACAGACTGAGATGAGCAGCTCTGTGCTACTACAATATAATAATTATCAGGTCAAACAGACTCAGGTTCACACCAAAAGATCTGTGTGAAAACAGCCTTAAATGCAGACTGAGTAGATGAAGCAAATCTACAAGACCTGTTAATAAAATCTGCGCTTTATCTCCATTTTCACAGCTACAAAAATGATACAATCAATGCCACTATGACTATCCTGGACATTGGCTTACCGACTGGATTTGATGTTGATGAAAATGATCTTAAAGCGGTATTGTGATGATAAACTGACACAGTGATGCCTCACATCTGTATATAGAAGATGAATCTAGCATGCATATGCAGACAAGAAATTAAGCATTTTGATCGTGTCATGTCATGTTTTTTTTTTTTTTTTGCACTCAGTTGTCTACAGGGAAGGACAGATATGTTCAGCAATATGAAAATAATGAAGTGCTGTCAGAGCGAGGATCCCTCATCCTCTACGTAAATAAGGTATGTCAGCAAACTGCATTAGTTACAGATTGTTAAATAAATCCAAGAAAGAAACACGCATTGCAATATATATATATATATATATATATATATATATATATATATATATATCAGTAATCTTCAGTAACTTTATGCCAGAGAAAGGCAATGTTGGTGCTGGGGTACAGATGTCCTGCAAAGTTTAGCTCCAACCCTGAAGAAAAAAAAAAATCAAACTTGCGTGGCTGTAGCCCTAATAATTCTGTAGACTTTGATTAGCTGTCTGCAGGATGGCGGCACTCCAGGACCGACGCTGCCTATCCTGCTCTATGCTTTTGGACCTTTCAAAATATTTCAAAATCTCCATCACTGTTACACGATTCTGTGAATTTCTTCAGGTTGGTGACCTGATCAAAACACTTTGCATCATCCACTGGCACACCCTTTTCTCTCAGGTATTTGATACAGGCTTCTATCTCATTCCAGTCAGGTGGTTCACTCAGATCCATCCACATGAAAGAGGAGAACTCCTCCATGGGTGTCATCCATTTCTCCAGATACGCCAGGCATGAACTGTACAGACCCTGTACTTGAGCACCACTTACCAAGTCCATTCTTGTGATTTTGTGCCAGTAGTCCCCTAACCTTAACAGACATGAAGTTATTGGTCTTGCATTCTTCCCTTCTATCTCATGAGTGTGCACACATATGAGTGAGAGCATGTCCTAGAGGTAAATTTCACGGAACTTATCTTCAAACAAGTTTTTTGTCAAGGAGGTTGTTTTTTCCTGTGACAAAAAGAACGCTTTCAAGGCTGGAGACATACCTGGGAATAATGACAGTCTTCGCATCTTTCTGTGAGAAAGGAGATTTCTGTGTTCAACATCAACAAATTCACAGCACTCCTTCAGATTCGCTGTGAGCACAGTGTAAATGTGAAAGACACATTTTGAAGATGATTTTCTCAATAACGACATCTAGTCTGTCTGCCCCGGAATGAACACAATTGTTCAAGACTTGTGCTGGGCATCCAACACCGATTAAAGGCTTGTTCTGCAATGACTTCAAGTTTGTAAAAACATTATTTCCCTCTTCTTCACTCCAGATTCCCTGAACATTGTACTGCAGTTGTCACCTGTAAATGCAATACATTCAGAAGAATTCCCATTTCTTTTCCAGTGTTTCTTTGATGTATTGTGCGATCGGATCAGCTGACTCATTCGGAGCGTTTTTAACTTTGCCTAATTTACTTTACAATTGCTTCAGTCTTAGTATGAGCGCTTGAACATTTTTGCACAGTCTTGGAATCAGCTAGGGAAAGGGTTTTTTAACAAGGCAGATGTGCAGTCCATGGATCTGTAGCTATTGTGATGCCTTGTGGTGTGGAATGCCAAAACTCCCTCCGCAGCAGTAACAGCGTTGTCTGTTTTACCTGGTCTCACAAAATAGTAAGGTAATGTACCTGACAATGTCTCCAATTCAGCTGAAATTTTGTGTTTTATGGAGCTTATGTGGGCTTCTAGGTCGCAAATACATATGTGCCAGTTTTACAGGTCATGCATTCTGCATCACACGGACCCCGACCAAGATGAAAACATTTTTTTATGCTGTTCATGAGCCATATGTGCCACCTAATGTTGACAAGCAAACCGCTGCTTTGTCTCTTTACTGTGTGCTGCGTGTACTGATTGAGACCCTATAATTGACTAAGAAAAGAAAAGAAAAGAAAAGAAAAAGGAAAGGACCCATGGTGACCCATACTTGGCATTTGTGCTCTGCATTTCCCCCATCCAAGTGTGCACACACACAGTAGTGGGCAGCCAATGCTGCGGTCCCCAGGGAGTAGTTGGAGGTTCAGTGCCTTGCTCAAGGGTCTCACTCAGTCATGGTATTGAGATTCTGTCAGACCTGAGACTCAAACTCACAACCTTCAGGTTACAAGTCTGACACTCTAACCATTATGCCACAACTGCCCCAAACAAGACCCACCTGGACCCAATCAGGGAGTAATAAGGGGAGCTAAAAGAACTACAAACTAACTAATGAGACACAGGAAACAACGTAAAAGTCTAAATATAAACAGGACACGACTGCAGTTTACAGTGTGCAACATGATATTTCATAAGGTGAATTTGCTTTTTATGTATTTGTTTTTTATGTCTCAACAGGTTTCTAATAAAGAGAGAGAAAAAATTGCTTTCCCAATGCACAAGACACTTAATGTGGGTCTGCTACAACCTGCTACAGTCACAATATATGAATATTATTCACCAGGTGAGCTTTTGGTGCATGCACACACACACACAAGATTACTTGAAATTATTTAAAATAAGACAGAACAAGCATTAAATTCAGCTAAAACTATTAAATCAAAGTATTTAATTATTGAACAAATTTTATATATGAAGTAGCCTAGTTAGAAAGTGTTTTTTTAATGCAAAGTAATGCAAATTAAGTACATTTCTTTCAAGTACATTCTTATTGTTAATTCTTATCCACTAAATCACAAACAAATGGAAAACTCCAGGGTTTTCCCACATACTCCTCTTTACACTCAGATACTTCATTATATTTAAAGTTAATAAAAATATTCTCAGAAAATATGTATTTGCTTCCATACACTGTAAAGCATATTTAGCACTACAAAGTACTTATTTTCTATTCTATTTCTATTTTTTTTTTTTCTTGTGTTCCAGTTCCAGAACTTCTCTGAACATACATGCTTGTATATACTTTAATAATATAAATAATTCATTTCTGTATCTTGCGTAATCTTTCTATGTTCTGAATGAGTGTACCATCACTTTACAACACATCGGAGCTGATGATGTTCTTCTGGTATGTTTGTTTTGTTTATCATGCATCTTATTTTAAGAATTTCAGTTTCAAAGTCTGCTTAAACACAATTCTATAGACATTTTTCCTGAACGCGGAAGTCACGCCTGCCTTTTAACCTGAAGGATGCTTTGCATTTCCGGTCACCAGTGATCCGAGTCAAATGAGTTTATATTCCGAGTTCATAATCTACTGTTAAACCGATTAAAATGTTTTTAAAAAGCACATGGCTCCACAGCGCCATCACTCTGCAATGTCGCAATGACCGCCATTTGTAAGTGTCTCGCTCCTGAAAGTTTAATGAGTGTGTAGATGACACGAAGCTACCGACGTTAGCTACAGTAAAAACAGATGGGAGCTATTTTAATAGGTTCCTATGGAGACCGGAACAGAAGAGCATCCTGTCGGAAGTTAGAATTAGTTCTATAGCTTCTAGACCTTCTTTGTAGAAAGATGATGATCTTCTCTACCTGGGAGCAACACATCGTCAAGATATGAGTCAGGTGCCACTGCAAAATAATCTGCTGGACTATGACTGACTCCAAGGTATTCTCACATACTATAAGCGAACAGGCCTTCATTAATGTTAATTCATAGTTTCCTCATCAGTATCTGCGTGATATGCAAGACTCATATCAAGTAAAGAATACTGAAGACACAAACATGTCTTCCAGCCCAGGAAAGAGATCTTACACTAATAGTGATGCCCTGTACACCATGATTTCATAATGCTCCAAGTCAAAACACTGATAGAATATTAATTGTTATAAGTTTGCATGCTCATAATATGTAGTTACTGTGCTTTTTACTTATGGCATTCGAAGAATCAGACAAACGCCAGACAAGTGAATAGTCCAAAAAATGGTTGTTCATCTTGTTCATAACAACTGCATAATCAAAAAAAAAAAAAAAAAAAAAAAAAAAAAACAACTCATGCAAAGAAAACATACAAATGTTTAAATGTTTGACTTTGTATGTTTATTTATTAAATATAAATCTCACACTTCATTAACATAAGTGCTCACTTGTAAAATGTTTTACTGTATATTATAGTTTGATTTGTTAGCTTGCATGTGTACAAATAATAGTCCATATATGCATAAGTATCTCTAAAGTTTTTTAGTCAAGCATGTGCAAAAGCAGTTCACTTCAATTCATTTCTTAAGCAATGTAAGCGTTATTGTGTCTGCTGCTGTGAATCTCTTTTTGTCGTCTGTTGTCTTCACTGCACTAAGGGACCTTTCAACAGATAATGCAGATACAAAATGATGCATTATGCAGGTGATGTGAATAATGCACATCTCTGATTTGAGTTCATTCTGCTGATGATTTACAGTTTTAAGATCACGATGAATTACTTAAAGCAGATTTACAATGTAAAATAAACAATATATTTCACTATCTGCACGAACGAGTACAAATTATCAGCTTGCTGACAGTTATTATGAAATTATTGTAGTTGTAACAGAATAAGTGTTTTATTTATTTTATTAATTATTTTTTTAGTTACCTTTTTTCCTAATAGGTTCAGCATAAACTGCATCACAAACTCCAGCATCAGCACCTGAAGAACACAAATAATAACAATAAAATAATGATAACATGTAAGATTTTTACATTTCCTCAATAAGCCACTTAACTTAACGAGTCATTATGATTTGTAGCAGCATGATGGTTAATACTAAAAGTATTCACACCCCCAAATGAAAATGCACACCTTTGCTTTTGCATATCTTTACTTTTGTTCTGACTTCTGAGTATGTCACCTCATTTGACTCTGCTATGGTATCATCTGCAAAAAAATAATTAAAAAAACATTTTTATTTTATGCAACATACACCATCAAGGTCACTGGTTAAAGACTGATGATTCTGTTGTCCAATTGTAGTGAAGAAGGTTTTTTTTTCACCTTTATCGACAGATATCTTTTTCTGAACTGTGACCTCTGAATATACGATCTCTGAAAATGACTGTGGATCATCTAAAACAAACATGTCAACATTAATGAATGATATTTGCTGGTTTGAATGGTATATGTTTAGATGGATTAAAACTCAACCTTTGTCTCTCTTATTCACTTCCGTCACAGCATCATAAATGTGATCACAATCTGCTGAAGAGCAAACAAGCAAATGAGTATAAAAGGCAAAGAGCAAAGCAGTCTAGAATGGAAAAAAAATATGTATGAAGCTTAAAGGAGTCGTTCAAAAACATAATTTGAAGAATTCTGGGGTCTGAATTTAACCCAACTGATTATTATTAAATGGACATATACAATTTTATTTATTTATTTTTTTTATTTATTTTTTCAAAATATTTTGTGGTAAGGCTGACCAGACTGTAGAGGAAAGTTTTCCATCTGAAATTCTCCAGATTGATTTGGGTCTGATGTCTGGTTAACGTTACGCTGCTGATCTATAATAGAAACAAAGAGCATTATGATCACTTCAGAGTATTTGCAGTGATTACAGTGACTCTTTAAACTGATATTTAGATCTTCTCATTTATTCATAAACGCTATCTTCCATTTGTTGCTGTTCAGTTTTATTAATCATATAAAATGTTATTTCCTGCTCCACACCTTTGTTCTTCTTGTATCTCCACAGCAGCAACAGTGAGATGAAGATCAACAGGAAAACACTCAATAACACAACCACAACAGTGACCAGAAGAGAAGACGATGAAGCTGCTGAGATTGGGGAACATAAACATGCAGATCTGATCGTAAGCCATATGATAATGTTTCAAAAAACCTAATATTTCAAGGCTTCTGATTTTACCCACTGTGCTCCTGCTGGGTATAACATTAATTTGAACAAAGATGATATAATCTAGAACATTTTATAATCAGCCTTATATGCCTTATTTGGAGGTGTCACATTGTAGTGGCTGGTAAAGTTGAACAACAGGTGAGTGTTTATCACTAGGGGTGCACCGATCCGATATTAGGATCGGATATCGGCCGCGATATTGAAAAAATAGCTGGATCGGGGATCGGAAAAATGAACAGATCCACGGGCCGATCCAGTTTTTTTTCCTCTTTTTTTTTTCTTCCTCCGTCGCAGCCAGTGACTTATAAATATAGGTCGCAGCGTCGCAGCAGCTCTTACATCATCAGCACGTGTGTCGCATGCTGGAATGCAGTTGGAGCATGGAGCGAGCCTACATTTTAATATTAAAAACAATATTAATAGTATAGTTATTAGTTAAAAATGTTTTAACTTTAGAAATGAGTCAATTTATACAATGTCTAAAATGTTATAAGTCCGGGCTTTTCAGGTCATAGTTCAGACATGGCTGGGCTTCGGGCCTGTTCTAGGCTTATCCTTATTTTTATATTTTATACATACACCAATTATGGTGATGAAAACAAATTTCTGGGCTGGTGGAAACAACACGAGACTTCACTTTCGCTTTCACTTTCGAGACCAGCTCCGGAAGCGTTTAGTGTCTCCGCCAGCAGCAGCAAATCAGCGCAGCTGGAAGATCCGCGTTCAAGCGCACGCAATGGGTTGAAACTTCCCACACAGCTCCGGCAAACGTAATTACAGTGAATGTGTCGGGGGAAATAGAAAGGAGATATTTTAATTATTTATGAACAAACCAGTGTTTTCCCAAGGATGAAGTTGCCAATCCTGACTCACCATCTCCTCTCTGGACGCGCCTTTAGAGAAATGCATCTTTACAGATTACATATTGAAGAGTTTTTTTTTTTTTTTTTTTGAAAGAGTATTAGTTTTATTTCGTTAAGTACTAATTTTAAGCTTTCTATAGATATATCCCACTGCGCAATGTGACGTCGTATTGACGTCTTTTCCATGTCATTTTTGGACGTCCAATTTCCGTCCATTGATGGGGTTGTTTTGTAACGCCAGACGACGTCTTTTTTCGATGTCTACCGCACGTCTAATGTTGACGTCGGTGGGACCTCCATGTAAGGGCTATTTATAGTCCAAAAGTGGTCCAAACGTGGTCGTTTGTGGACATCTTTTCAACATAAAATTTTGACTTAACACGTCATTTTTATACAACTTCTATGTAGTCCTATGTTTCAAGAGGGTGGATGACATGTTTTCTGTATCATGTATTCATTTTCCTGTACCTTTGTTTGGCTCAGCAGTTTGAACTGGAAATGCATTACACATTTGTATGCTTATCACCTGCTGCTGAGACAATCAAATGGAGTTTTTGATTGAAACACATTTACTGCAACTGCCATAGACGTCCAAATGACGTCCAAGAAAACCCAGATCAAATGTTGAACGTCAAAATGACGTCCAAGTTGGGTAATGGATAGACGTCCAAATAGTGGACCTAGTTTGGACGTCGAATAGATGTTCAGAATTGGTCGGACCGACGGACCCAATATAGACATGATCTGCACGTCTATCCGACGTCCAATGTGTATATCACAACTGCCATAGATGTCCAAATGACGTCCAAAAAAAATAAGACAGATTAGGTCAAATGTTGAACGTCAAAATGACGTCCAAGTTGGGTCATGGTTGGACGTCCAAATAGTGGACCTAGTTTGGACATCGAATAGATGTCCATAATTGGTCATGGACCGACGGACCCAATATAGACATGATCTGCACGTCTATCCGACGTCCAATGTTTAGTGGGATGTATCATGTCTGTGAGGTATGTATTCGCTGAGTTTCCGTTAATTTTTGTGAAGCGTTGAGGCAACAGAAAGCGCATCATGTTTGTTTTCTTCATTTAATTTAATAAATAATTTAATAAAAGCACCGTTTGCAACGTTTTGTTGACATTGTGAGTGCACACAAACAAAAGACCCTTAACAGTTCCGAATGATGTATTACTCTTACCCTTACGAGCAAAAATGACGGAACATTTTAAATTGTTTCCACTGAAAAAAAAATGCGCTGGCGCCTCCATTTCCTGCAATTCCACTTTAGCTTCTACTCTCCGCAAAAAGGATTGGGTACGCGTCTAATAGCGCACGTTTATCTGTTTAACGTTGAAACTAACATTGTTTTATATTTGAACTCTTTTAGCCCTATATCTATAGATCTTATTTTAGGCAAGTCGTGATTTGAGAAGGCAAAATTGATCAAGCAGACTGTGCGTGTTTGATCAATGTGTCGGATCAGTCTTTCGCTGACCACTTGGTCATTACTTTAAAAAACAAAAACTTAGCCTATATTTAATTAACAAAAATGCTCCAAATGTTTTTCTAAATGAAACGAAATATAATCACTTTGTCATTAAAACTGAGCTATTTCAATAGATGAAACAGTAGTATAAGATGTGATTGCGATTTCAAATGTTTTATAGACATGGCGAAGTCATAATCATAGCAATAAGATTGTGTGTGTTTGAATCGAGATCGCGAACTTTTAATGAATAATCCATATGGGTCTATAGCCTATGTATGTCATAATTTGTACCAGACCTCAAAAGTTACCCCCCCCCGCTTCCGCTATCCATGAATTTAACAATGGTATCGGATCGGTATCGGGTATCGACAGATATACAAATCCCAGGCATCAGTATCGGGACTGAAAAAGTCGGATCGGTGCATCCCTATTTATCACAGAATTTACTCACCATGAACAGACAGATACATTTGTTTACTCTCCTGTGATGATGATGGTCTTTCATCTCTCTGTCCTCTACACCAGTACTGATCCTGATCAGACTCATTCACTCCTCTGATAGTGAGAGTGTCTCTGTTTACAGTGTAATGATCAGACGTTTGTAACATTACACTGCTGTTTGTGTTGCCTTTATACCACTCATATCTCCAGTTACTGTAAGACTCAATCACACATGTCAGATTGACTGTCTCTCCAGTGAATACAGTCTGTGGTGTCACAGTCATGTTAGATGTGGGTAAATCTGTTAAAAATAAAAGCAGACAAAGATACAAGAGATTTGCAGTGAAGTAACTGGTTAATACACAGTAACTGTGTATTGTACAACTTATTTTATATATAAAATGAAATTTGTTTAAAAATCTATCATTGAAAACCTATATTGGTTGATCTTTAAGATGAATGTCTATTACACCCTGGTATTTTGGTCCTAAGGTGGAAAAATAATCTTAAGAGTAATCTTACCTGATGCTGATATTACAGTAGCCAGTCCTAACAGTTTACGTGATCTGACACTTGATTTTATTACTGTTATTTCTTATTTCTTTGCCGGGAGGGAAACATATAAAAAATGTGCGTTTCAAGAGTGTCTATGGTAGTTCACATTGGCCAAAACACAAAAGGAATCGCGTTGTGGGAAAAAATATCGTCAGCAATAACAGACATTCGCATTCGGACGGGATTCATTTCTCAGAGGATCATTGAGTTTGCTGAAAAACAGTAGGTAATTTGCTCTGGAATTATTACAGAGGTTGTGTGAGAAAAACACAGAGGTGGCAGATTCGGACGGGATTAAAATCACAAAGTACATCTGTGAAACACACATTTCTCTAACGCCCCCCTGTAAAACTAGTTAGAAACTAGTTAAAACTTTAGATAATAAGTGTATGTCAGGAAACACAAGGCATCTTTTAAAAAATGCATTACATGAACCGTTTAAACAAAAGATCCCCAAACTAGGGCCTGTGGGCCAAAGTTAGTCTGTGGTGACCTTTAATTTGGCCCCTCATGCCACATAGGAGAAGAGGGGGGGAGGGAACCTTTGACGCTAGGCCTGTCCTGATAATTAGGCAAATTAGTTATAAGCAAAACAGATATTTGGGCCCTATTGCCTATAGACCAATTTCGAGTAGACGTCACAGTGATGTCATTTGCAGCTGCGCGCGCATAGTGGTTGCAGAAAAACACTGGTAGCAAGTGGAGGTAAACGATTAAACTCCATGGAATAAGAGAAAAAAAAAAATATTTGTGCCTTTTGATGTCAAAATCGGAATGCAAATAATTTTTATACAATACTGTAGTCAAAGACGCCATTTAACGTTTAAACAGACATACTATGGATGAAAACTGCTACGATTATTCTACTTTTAAAGCATTAATTTGATTTATAGGTCTACATAATATTCACATGTGCTGTTCATAGGGGACGTCCTGTATTAGCCGTACAGCTACAGCACGAAATATTATTTAAACCTATTACTATTAACATTTTAACATAACATTTTTTTAATTTGAAAAAGACATCTAATCAATATAATCTATACTCTTTTTAAATCCAAGATCCTTGCTCTCCGCGTTTTCTGCAGAGGTGATAATTGAATTTCCAAATATGTAATATTACCACCTCAAAAAAAAAAAAAAAAAAAAAATATTTCATATTTGGATGTTTATTAAAACAACAGCAAACATACACAATGAAACGTAATCCCAGCAGCAGAGAGGTTAGGCAGGCAGTGGGTCAAATACCGAGCAGACAGTCCAATAAAGCTACCGTAACAACAGGGGTAATCCAGAGAGCGATAGTAAAAAAGGCAGATAATGGTCAAACCTTGAAATCAGTCCAAACAGGCAAACAATCCAATAGGGGAAATCCGTAAATACAATAATCCAGAGACAGAGCAAGACGGCAACAGGTAATCAAACAGAGTAATAGAAAACGCTCGGTAAGGCAGGTTAAACTGGCAATACTTCGCAAAGGTGAGAGCACATGGTGAGTCCTTATATACTGCCAAACAGGAAGTGACAGTAGAAGCAGCAGAGGGAGCATGCAGGCAGTACTGGGGTGAGGGCTCCCTCTGCTGGCTTGGCGTTACAGAATCCCCCCCCCTAGGAGCGACTCCTGGCGCTCAAACAACAGTCCAGGTGGGTGGGGGAACAGAGGCAAAACAGGGGGTGGGATGGAGGGCCAGGTCCATGTAGAGCAGGTGGGCCTAGATCGTGGAGCAGGGACAGACAGTGAAGCACTGGAGGACCTGGATCGTGGAGCAGGGACAGACAGTGAAGCACTGGAGGACCTGGACCATGGAGCAGTGGCAGACAGTGAAGCACTGGAGGACCTGGACTGTGGAGCTGAGGCAGACAGTGGAACCTCGGAGGACCAGGGCCGTGGAGCTGTGGCAGGCAGTGGAACCCTGGAGGACCTGGGCCGCGGAGCTGTGGCAGACAGTGGAACACTGGAGGTCCTGGGCTGTGGAGCAATAGCAGACCGTGAAACACTGAAGGGCCCGGGCCGTGGAGCAATGACAGACAGTGGAACTTTGGAGGACCAGGGCCGTGGAGCAGTAGCAGACTGTGAAGTACTGGAGGGCCTGGGCCGTGGAGCAGTAGTAGACCGTGAAACACTGGAGGACCAGGGCCATGGAGCAGTAGCAGACTGTGAAGTACAGGAGGGCCTGGGCCGTGGAGCAATGGCAGAGTAGGAAGCCATGGTGGGGCCATGGTGGGGCAGGCAGAGCAGGTAGAGCAGGGAGCCATGGCGAGGCAGGCAGAGCAGATAGAGCTGGGTGCCATGGCGACGCAGGCAGAGCAGACAGAACGGGGGCCATAGCGAGGCAGGCAGAGCAGGGAGCAGTGGCGAGGCAGGCAGTGCCGGAAGCCATGGCGAGGCAGGCAGAGCGGTGTGTACATGAATGATTTCATTGGCCTTCCTGATTGCAACCTGGCGGGCAGAGAGTTCATCCTGGAACGCCGCCCCCATAGGAGGATCTACAGCATGCGCTGACACCTCTGGGGGCATGGGCGCAGATACTTGGGCAGGTGAGGCAGGGAAGTCATAAATGGCCTTCATGGCCGTGACAGGACGGGCAGAGAGTCCTTGGGGAAACGCCGCCCCTTTAGGAGGTTCTGCAGCCGGAGCTGCTGCTTCTGGGGGCATTGGCGCAGAGTCCTTGACAGAGGAGGCCTCTGACGTAGACTCGTGGACAGACGAGGCAGAGAGTTCATTAATGGACGCCACCTCCTTAGGAGGTATTGGCGCAAACTCTTGGACAGACAAAGCTTCTGGGGCAGACTGGTGGACAGAAGAAGCTTCTGGAGCAGACTCGTGGACAGACGAAGCTTCTGGAGCAGACTCGTGGACAGACGAAGCTTCTGGAGCAGACTCGTGGACAGACGAAGCTTCTGGAGCAGACTCGTGGACAGACGAAGCTTCTGGAGCAGACTCGTGGACAGACGAAGCTTCTGGAGCACAGTATGCAGCCCACACACTGAAGATGGCTACGGCCATTACAGGCAGCACAGTAGCTAATGGGGTGTCTGTTGACCTTGTGGGTGCTGATGCTATAGGCTTGTGGCTTGGGAGCGTGGGCTCTGCGTGGCTTGGGAGCGTGGGCTCTGCGTGGCTTGGGAGCGTGGGTTCTGTGTCAGTAGATACATGAGGTGGATTGAGAAGGCTAGAAGGGACCTGGTAAGGTTTTGGTAGGACAATAGCTTTTTGCCTTG
This sequence comes from Labeo rohita, assembly GCF_022985175.1. NCBI lineage: Eukaryota > Metazoa > Chordata > Actinopteri > Cypriniformes > Cyprinidae > Labeo > Labeo rohita. Next base: position 7,230 of record NW_026129436.1, on the reverse strand, counting down.
ACTCAGGGAGACCTGCCGTGGCTTGACTTGAGTCGGGAAGAACGGCGGTGACTTGACCTGGCTTGTGCAGTCCAGCTGTGACTTGACTTGGCTTGTGAAGGTCAACTGTGACTTGACTTGGCTCAGGGACAATAGCAGCAACTTGACTTGGCTCATGAAGAACAACCGTGGCGTGGCTTAGCTCAGGGAAGACAGCAGCAATTTGACTTGGCTTGTGAAGATCTGCTGTAACGTGACTTGACTCAGGAACAACATGGCTTGACTCAGGAACAACATGGCTTGACTCAGGAACAACGACTGTATCTTGGCTTGACTCGTGGAGAACAACGGCTGTATTTTGGCTTGACTCATGGAGAACAACCGCTGTATCTTGGCTTGATTCATGGAGAACAACGGCTGTGTCTTGGCTTGACTCATGGAGAACAACGGCTGTGACTTGGCTTGATTCATGGGGAACAACTGTGTCCTTGCTTGACTCATGGAGAACAACAGCTGTAACTTGGCTTGATTCATGGAGAACAGTAGCTTTGGCTTGACTTGACTCTGTTGCTTGACTTGACTCTGTTGCTTGACTTGACTCTGTTGCTTGACTTGACTCTGTTGCTTGACTTGACTCTGTTGCTTGACTTGACTCTGTTGCTTGACTTGACTCTGTTGCTTGACTTGACTCTGTTGCTTGACTTGACTCTGCTTGACTTGACTTGTTGCTTGACTCTGTTGCTCTGTTGCTTGACTTGACTCTGTTGCTTGACTTGACTCTGTTGCTTGACTTGACTCTGTTGCTTGACTTGACTCTGTTGCTTGACTTGACTCTGTTGCTTGACTTGACTCTGCTGCTTGACTTGACTCTGACTTGACTGACTCTGTTGCTTGACTTGACTCTGTTGCTTGACTTGACTCTGACTTGACTCTGTACTTGACTTGACTCTGTACTTGCTCTGTAATTGACTTGACTCTGCAGCTTGACTTGGGGGAACAGTAGCTGTAATCTTAGCTCTGGGTGGCAGCTGTGACTTGACTCAGGAAACACAGCCGTGACTTGACTTGATACAGCTGCAACTTGACCTGGATCAGGGGTAGCTGCCATTTTAGCTGCCCATACAGCCATTAGGGGTGAGTCCAGTACATGGGCCATCATGAGGCGTGGCTTGGAATTTGACTCGCTTTTGACAGCGATCATTTTGTGGAGTGGATCTGAGATGGTGGCCATCTTGTGAACAGGTTTGGGGTTGGCGGCCATCTTGTGGACTGGCTCTGGAATGGCGGCCACCTTGTGGACTGGTTCTGGAATAACAGCCATCTTGTGAACAGGTTTGGGGATGGCGACCATCTTGTGGACTGGCTCTGGAATGGCGGCCATCTTGTGAACAGGTTTGGGGTTGGCGGCCATCTTGTGAACAGGTTTGGGGATGGCGGCCATGACGGGTGCAGACTCTGGACTGGCTCTGGAATGGCGGCCACCTTGTGGACAGGCCCTGGAGCGGCCATCTTGTGAGCAGGCCCTGGAGCGGCAGGCGTGGCGTGAGCAGGCCCTGGAGCGGCAGGCGTGGCGTGAGCAGGCCCTGGCGTGGCGAGCAGGCCCTGGAGCGGCAGGCGTGAGCAGGCCCTGGAGCGGCAGGCGTGGCGTGAGCAGGCCCTGGAGCGGCAGGCGTGGCGTGAGCCCCTGGAGCGGCAGGCGTGGCGTGAGCAGGCCCTGGAGCGGCAGGCGTGGCGTGAGCAGGCCCTGGCGGCAGGCGTGGCGTGGTGAGCAGGCCCTGGAGCGGCAGGCGTGGCGTGAGCAGGCCCTGGAGCGGCAGGCGTGGCATGAACAGGCTTTGGCTGGGTGGATGTGGCTTGAACAGGCTTTGGCTTGGCAGGCATGACGTGAACAGGCTTTGGCTTGGTGGATGTAGCTTGAGCTGGCTGTGGTATGGTGGTTACTGTGGGATTGCGGGGTCCCTCGTCCGCAATCCCAACAGTGTATGGTGATCCGCTTAAGAGCAGGGCATGATCGATATATTTCTCCAGTGACCAACAAATTTTCCCCCCGGGCAGAATTGAACTAATGGGCTCATTTAACCCAAAACGAAAAAAGTCCTTTAGTGCCACATCATTAAAATCCACTAGATGACACAGTCCACAAAAATCCTCAACATACTCCTCTATGGTCCTGTCGCCTTGACGAAGGCAGATGAGACGAGATACTGCTGGGTTCATGATTTTTTTTTTTTTTTTTTTTTTTGTGTTGTGTATGCTGTAACTTCCGCTGGATTCAGGGGAGGCGAAGTATTCTGTAACGAAGACGCAGAGGTGGAATCCAAAAGCGGATGTTTATTAAAACAACAGCAAACATACACAATGAAACGTAATCCCAGCAGCAGAGAGGTTAGGCAGGCAGTGGGTCAAATACCGAGCAGACAGTCCAATAAAGCTACCGTAACAACAGGGGTAATCCAGAGAGCGATAGTAAAAAAGGCAGATAATGGTCAAACCTTGAAATCAGTCCAAACAGGCAAACAATCCAATAGGGGAAATCCGTAAATACAATAATCCAGAGACAGAGCAAGACGGCAACAGGTAATCAAACAGAGTAATAGAAAACGCTCGGTAAGGCAGGTTAAACTGGCAATACTTCGCAAAGGTGAGAGCACATGGTGAGTCCTTATATACTGCCAAACAGGAAGTGACAGTAGAAGCAGCAGAGGGAGCATGCAGGCAGTACTGGGGTGAGGGCTCCTCTCCAACCCTTCACAGACTCATGATTGATATGTCTGGTGATATGCCCAGTCATATCTCCAGTCATCTGTCCAGTCATTTGTCAGGTAATTTCTCAGTCTCCAGCCACTGTGAGATTCAATCACACATGTCAGATTGACTGTCTCTCCAGTGAATACAGTATTGTCTGGTGTCACAGTCAGTGTAGATGTGGGTGAATCTGTAAAGAAGACAGAGCTCTGTCAGTGAATTAGTCAGAAACATGATCTGATCATCTGACTTTCTGTATTTGTGTAACACTGATGTTAAAGAGGAGAGATGTGGTTTTGAATATGTGAAAAAAGTTGATTATGTGAATATATATTATATATATATATATATATATGAAATAATGAATAAATTAAAACTTTCAGTGTAACTGTCTTAATGATTAATACACACTAAGAAATTCCACTTTTCTTCCAGCTGTATGTTTCTCTGTAATAGTCAGTATACTGTCAAAAATGCCCAGCAGAGGTTGTATTTCCTTCACCACCTGTTCAACCTGCCACATGAGCTGCTGTTAAATGACTGATAAATAATTAACTTGGCAATAAAAGTTTAATACATAACATTATTGATACATTTATTTAACACACGATACTTCTTATGTAGATTTTCTTGCATTTGTACAGAACATACCTGCGCATACATATACCATTTATTGTCTATTTTTCGTAAACTGTGTATTTTAAAAACAAGGGTATATTATTTCCTATTGACTAATTCTATTTTTATTCTTTTTTTGTTATCTCTCGTCACTGTAAACTGTATTTGCTGTGGAAGCTTCTGTCACCAAAACAAATTCCTCATGTCACATACCTTGCAATAAAGCTCTAATTCTAATTCTAATATACACTACCGTTCAAAAGTTTGGGGTCAGTAAGACTTGTAATAGTCTTTAAAGTAGTCTCTTATGCTCATCAAGGCTGCATTTATTTGATTAAAAATATATAAAAAAATAATAAAGTAATATTGCAAAATGTTTTTACAATATAAAATAATGTTTTTTATTTTAACATACTTTAAAATAGAATTTATTCCTGTGATGAAAAGCTGAATTTTTATCAGCTGTTACTCCAGTCTTAAGTGTCACATGATCCTTTAGAAATCATTCTAATATGCGGATTTATTATTAGAATGATCAATGTTGGATAATATCAACAGTTGTGCTGCCAAATATTTTTTGGAACCTGTAATTTTTTTATTCTTTCATGAATAACAAGTTTAAAAAGTACAGTGTTTATTCAAAATATAAATATTTTATAACAATGTAAATTATTTATTATTAACTTTTAATAAACTTTTAATTATTAAGTTAATACATCCTTGGTGAATAAAAGTATTTATTTCTTTAAAAAAAAAAAAAAGACAAACAATAAAAATGTACTGACCCCAAACTTTTGAACGGTAGTGTATGTGACCCTGGACCACACAACCAGTCATAAGTAGCACAGGTATATTAGCAATAACCAAAAACACATTGTATGGGTCAAAATTATCATTTTTTCTTTTATGCCAAAAATCATTAGGATATTAATTAAAGATTATGTTCTATGAAGATATTTTGTAAATTTCCTGTAAATATATCAAAACTTAATTTTTGTTTAGTAATAGACATTGTTAAAACGTTATTTGGACAACTTTAAATTTTCTCAGTATTTAGATTTTTTTGCACCCTCAGATTCCAGATGTTCAAATAGTTTTATCTCAGGCAAATATTGTTCTATCCTAACAAACAATATATCAATGAAAAGCTTATTCATTCATAATCTCAATTATATAAAAAAATGACCTTATGACTGATTTTGTGGACCAGCGTCATATATGTGACCTGTGCTGGTAAAATGAGTTGGGATTTGAGCAAGCTAATTACAGGCTACAGGAAAAACAAGTCAATTTTGGTCAAATTTGGGGTTTGCACAAAAATGAGTTCACTCTCCTCTAGTGATCCCAATGCTCCAAATAGCAGCTAAACCTCTAAAAATGTTTGTGCTTTTTTCTGAAAGGTGTAAAGCTTTGAGGATTTTTTTCTTTGTTTTCTATTGGTGATTTCACTCAGCACAAGTTTGCTATCTTTGTAAGGTGCAGCAATCCAACAGTGTGAATAGTGCATTCTCAATGGCATAAGTCTCAAACAATGAACCATTCAAACTCATGCTGATGTAAACTAAACCAGCTTGTAGCTAAGGCGATGTTAGAGGTTTTTGCTTTGGAGATGTTAGAGGTTCTTCATGAAACCATCAAAGCCACTAAAAACCTTTATTTAAGAGTGTACTTGGGGGACGTTCACACAAATATTATTAGTTGTTGATCAGGTCTTTGCTCACATTTATCAGACAGAAGCCTTTAGCTGGTTTTAGCTGGTTTTAAGATGGCACTTAATGCTTCACGTTTAAAATACCATTTGAGATTCCTGTTATCATTTTCATTCTTGCATCTGTTTTGAACACAAGAACAGGGTGAACAGCTCTGTAGCAACTTAAAAGAGAGTTAATCAATTAAACCCTCAAATGAAGTGCAACAATGATATTTACGAGTTGTGTGAATGTAACATCTGAGAATGAGATTATCTTTTGATTGGATGTGCGATCATACGGACATGTGAAAAAATTAGGACACCCTACTGAATTCCATGGTTTTCTGAATCAGGACATCATTAAAACAAATCTGGTCCTTGGCCACTCTTAAAATTTAGAAAATAAAACCTCAGATGAACAACAACGCATGACAAATTGCACCGCGTCATTATTTACTGAACAAAAATAAAGCCAAAATGGAAAAGCCATGTGTGACAAAGTCAGGACACCCTTACTGTTAACAATGGAATTAAGAGGGTAAATAACAGTCAAGCACTGATAATCAAATACCTTTGATGAACTGATCATCAGCAAGTCTGAGTGCTTCTATAAATGCAAAAGCGTTGGCAGTTTGCTGGTCTGGAGCCTTCAGGTGTGTGTTAACACAATGCCAAGGAGGTAAGACATCAGCAATCATCTTAGAGAAGCAATTGTTGCTGCCATCAATCTGAGAAGAGTAATATTTCCAAACAATCTGACGTTTATTCACAAGTGGAAGACATTTAAAACAGACACCTCTCCTTTCAGGAGTCCCAGAAAATTCACCCCAAGATCAGACCGTGTAAAGCTCAGAGAAATGGCAGACAACCCAAGAACTACACCTCAGACTCTACAGGCCTCAGTTAACATGTTAAATGATAAAGTTCATGACAATACCATTAGAAAAATATGGGACAAAAATGGCATGTTTGGAAGGCTTGGCAGAAGAAAGCCTCTTCTATCTAAAAAAAAAAAAAACATTGCAGCACAGTTTAGGTCTAAAAAGGTACATCTGAACAAAACACAAGTCTTCTAGAATAATGTCCTTTGAACAGACGAGAACAAAGTGGAGATGTTTGGCCATAATGCACAGCACCAATTTTGGTGAAAACCTAAAGAGCATATCAGCACAAACACCTCACACCAAAAGACAAACATGCTGGAGGAGGGCTGATCATTTTGGGCTTGTTTTGTAGCCACAGGACCTGAGCACCTCACAGTCATTGAGTTATCCATGAACTCCTCTGTATATCAAAGTATTCTAGAGTCAAATGCGAGGGCATCTGTCCGACATCTAATGTTGGGCCAAAATTGGGTCATGCAACAGGACAATGATCCCAAGCACACCAGCAAATCTACAACAGAATGGCTTAAAAGAAAAGAATCAAGGTGTTGCAACAGCCCAGTCCATGTCTAGAGCTCATCCTGACTCAAATGCTGTGGTGAAAGCTGTGCATAAGCAAATGCCCACAAACCTCAATAAACTGGCACAACGTTGAAAAGAAGAGTGGTCCAAATTTCTCCATAACGATGTGAGAGACTGATAAAGTCACACAGAAAATGAATGCTTCAAGTTATTGCTGCTACAGGCAATTGACTCATAGGGTGTCCTAACTTTGTCACACATGGCCTTTCCCTCTTGGCTGTATTTTTCTTAAAGTGCCCCTATTATGCATTTTCAAAAATGATCTTTCATGCAGTGTGTGTCATGTAGCTGTATGTGAACATAAACTATCTGCAAAGTTGTGAAGCTGACAGTGCACAATACATAAAGTTTTTGTCTATCAAAAAAAAGAGTCGACTCACATTTGCCTAAACGAGTCGTCAGGAATTTGAATCTTTTTCTGTTACGGCCACACGTCACGAAGTAACAGATTTGCTTAATGTCCACCCACGTTCTATGTCGCCAACAACTTTCCCACCCATAAAGTTCCATGTGGTTTACGTAACATGGAAATTTACATGTACATTATACAGAAGACACTGTATCATACGCTGTGAGTAAAACTCTTTTACATTCACTTCCAAAAGATGATGAATCTACAAAGATTGTATTTTCTAGAGATCGTTCAAAAAATAAGTAGTTGTGTAACCCTGCACATGTCTTGTTAACCGCCTAAATCACACTTCTGTAGTTCTGTAGTTCAGCTGTGGACCC